>NC_064812.1:21771840-21937162 GCF_023721935.1 Panthera uncia | reverse complement strand
ACCCATGATATACCACGCACTCTATACTGAGCACCGGGGATAGAACAGTGTGAAACAGAACTCGTTCCCTCCAAGAGCTTACATTCTCATAGGAGTGGATGAGACCAGAAACAAAAACATTGTGAGGGTAAAACAGAGAGAGTGATAAGATCTCTGAAGGAAATGAAAAGTGCAATGTGGAGGGAAACTGGTTGTGACTGAGATAACACTGCTTTTCACAGGAAGATCTGAGAAGGGCTTTCTGAGGCGGTGATATCTGAGCTGAGACCTTAAGATGAGAAGGTAGCATCCTTGTGCACAGCCAGAGAGGGAGGGAGTGTTCCAGGAAGAGGAAGCAGTGTTGGGGAGGTGTCTAAAAGGGCCATTTCCAGGTGGAGTAAGCTTACTTTTTAGAATGCCAATTTTAAAAATGAGGTAACCAGTTCAGTGAGAACTATCCACAATCAGTTACGCACATGCTACCTTCTAGAAGAGAGACCACTGGACCTGTCCTCTGGTTTTGTTGATTACAATAAGACCACTATCACATCCTCAGGTGTTCATTTTAGATAAACAACTCTGAAGTCTGTTTATCAAACATACCACATTTATTTTGGAAACCTAGGAGAAAGAAGTCTCCTGTGGAAGTTCTTAGGGAAAATGATGGGCAAGTCACACTTCTAATTAGTCTTTTCACATTACTTCATGTCTTAGTTAAATTACTTTTTTTTGGTAGCCTTCCCATTGCTTCTCATCTACTGAATAATAAGTTGCTGGGTGTTTGTAAACACCATGCTGAAGAGCAATAACACAAACTCTCCATAAAAGAGATAGGCAAAGCAGAGCAATAATTTTGCCCTTAGGGTGTTGGAAGAGATATTATTTCTTGTGCACTGTCATTACTTTCACAATTAGACGAAGCCAGAAAAGATTCACCTTCTCGTGACATTTCCCTGAACGACAGGAAAATATTTGGATTCATATGACAAAGTAAATGTTTCAGTTTGAATTGCCTGAATCTACAGGGCGATATTAAAAGCTTCAGTGTCTGTAATTTCAGGCCCTGGAGAGTGAGATTTTCTTTTTAAAGCCGTGAGAAACTATAAGATAATGTGTGATGTGTGATATTGTTTTTGATCGACAGAGCCAGATCTAATAACCCAAGGGTCTAAGACAGGCGCTTCTAATTTCTAGTGTTGGCATTAGAAGGTAAACTGGGTTGGTGATAGTCACTTTTATACTCACTCTGCTCAGGTTTTGTAAATGAATGTTATATATTTTAAGTATAAATATGTTGGCAGTACTGTGACATGTGTGCTAGTTTGTGATGGTAGTTTGTGATTACTATGATATGTCACCCGGTACCAAATGGATTGCTTTTCAAAGGCAGTTCTCCTTTAGATTATAAATTCTCAGACAGCAGGAATTATGCTTGTCTAAATCACTAGCGCTTAGCATAAACTTAGAGCTTAGCTAGTAGAAATGGGAATGTTACCAAGGCTTGAGAGGAAGAGGAGGATTGATTGATGGACCAATTGCTGAGTTGAGCAACAGAGCTGAATTCTCTCCTAGAGCTTCTTGCTTTCTTCTTCATTTCTTTCCCAATGAAAGCGACTTCTGTGAATTTCAGCCTGTTCAGTTTGCTAGTAAACAAGTCATGAGGTGGATGCGGAATTGTATGTGCTGTTGGCTCATGGGGGAGTCATGGAACAGTGACAGCCATCAAATCTTAGTGGTCCAGTAGGTAGAGGACAGGCTGGGAGTCTCCCAGCAAAAGCAAAAGGAAAGAAATAGCTTCATTATCGATGTTACTTTAACATTCACCAAACAGCAGCCTCCTAAAAACTGGACAAATCTGGCTTAAGAAAGTGTGTGTGAGTGAATTTCAGGGCAGCGAAACCACGGTGTGTGACACTACAATGGTAGATGCGTGTCATTATACATTGGTCCAGACCATGGAATATACAGCACCAAGAGTGAACCCTAATGTAAACTACAGACATTGGATGATAATGTTGTGCCGATGTAGGGTCATCACTTGTAACAAATGTACCGATCTGGTCCCGATGTTAATAATGGAGGAGGCCATGCATGTGTGGAGACATGGGGTATGTGGGAAATCTCTGTACCTTTCACTTAATTTTTCTGTAAACCTAAAATTGTTGTAGAAAATACAGTCTATTAATAATTAAAAATGACATGTATGTAATTAACTGTGGACAGGATTTTAAATTATTTCTAAAATGTACATTGAGTTGGACTACAAAAGAAAAAAAGTGTGTGTATGTGTGTGTCTATAAGTGCACAAAGGATTCCATGAAGATATTTAGTTTATCCTTTAAAAATTTTTTTTTAAAAACATTTATTAATTTTTGAAAGACAGAGAGAGACAGAGCCTGAGTGGGGGAGGGGCAGAGAGAGGAAGTCACAGAATCCAAAGCAGGCTCTAGGCTCTGAGCTGTCAGCATAGAGCCTGACACGGGGCTGGAACACACAAACCACGAGATCATGACTTGAGCCAAAGTCTCACGCTCAACCAACTGAGCCACCCAGGCGCCCCTTCGGTTTAATCTTAAAACTGATTTATTCCCTGAATCCTGGCCTACAATCTTAGCTGGAGGACAAATTGTCCATTGCCTATCTTTTTGAATCTTAAACTTATTTTGCTGTGTATATATTTTACTTTTTAAACTAAAAATATGTTTAAATTTTATTTACATGGTATTTACCTTCTGGTACATTTTACTTATTTTGTCTACAAATAACTTTTCAAATTTTAATGTATTTAATAATATTAAGTACTTGGAAATTGTTTTGTTACCTTTGTAGGAGGAAGAGGATTATTTTTACTCACAAGAGACTTCTGAGGTGACCCAGTAACTGTCATTCAAAGTTTTCTGGTTAGGAAATTGGGGCAGAAAGAAGCAAACTTATTTATTGATTGACATACTGAAAATCAGCGAAAGGAACAGACTGAGATCTTGCAGCCCCCAAATTTACTGACTGGGTACATTCGGTATGGTAGCATGTTCTCCCAAACAGTATCAGTTAAAATGGGTGGCTGGGCTGGATTCAGGTGTCAAACATGATAGTTCTGAGAAGACACACCTTCAGAGAAGAGTTTAATATGTGGAAATATACCATGTTGTCTAAGCCCTTGGGTAGAAATAAATAACCTCTTCTACCCAGCAAAGACTTTGGATGAGTAGCGAGTGATCAAGGGGTTAGAATGGTACACTGAGAGGCCTGTGATCTTGCCTGTCAACAGCGGAAAGGATATATGTGAACAGACAATGAATCCAACGCGTTCAAATCTTAAGACTGATCAGTATACTTCACTTCAGCTGGAGGGCTGGTCTTTATTAATAAGCTAAGGTAGAAATGGCTGTGTGGTAAAAAGCAGATGAAGAACCATTCTTCATTTGCTGACAGCAGCATCCATAATAATGATGATTCTAAGAAGTAGTGAAGAATTAGTGTTCTTTGGGACATTACATTAATCATAGAATCGATTTCTCCTTCCTTCAGTAGAAAATGGCCAAAAGGCACCTGACATTACTTACCAGCTTCCCTGGAAACTAACTTGTGACTAGGACGTGCAGGTTAGGCCAAACCCCACTCTAACTAACCAACTTCTATCAAAAACTCTTCCTAGTGTTTTGTCGTATGGATTTTTGTCGCATAAATAATACTGAATTGTGCCTTGGATATTAGTTTTTGTGGCAGTTTAATCTGGGCATTAATAATGTTTAAAATGAAATTTTTATTCTGCAAATGATGAATTATCACAATTCTGTTGAAGACTGAGAGAAAAATCCTAGTTTTAAATTCTGAAGGGTAAAGGCGATTATTACCCTAGGTACTTAAAGCTTAAAATAAGCTGTTACAAAATGCAATATTTTTCCATAACTTTCCTGTTACAATTAAATACATATTTCTGTTCTCTTTTGGAGTTAGCTGACTGTGAGGGAGACCCAGGCTCCCATCACCTGCTCAGTGGCCAATATCTGGGTGATCAAGTCGGGAATTTAGGATTGCAAAAGGTAATATGATATCTCACTTGCGTGCACTCGATGCAAATTCAAAGAACACATCCCCTGATGGTGGTGGAGAGACCTGTTACAATTGGATTAGCAGCATTTGAAAATGTTGACTCACTGGATGCAAATTCACTAACACCAAAAGAAGAGATGAATTAGTAAGCAGTGCCTTGTGGTTGTGCTTACAAGCAGAAAACCCACCTGCCGTCCCTTGATGCATTTTGGGTTTGATGTGAAAAGCAATGGCTCAGTCTTTCAGGGGAAAGCTTCCAGGCAGCTTTTGTCTTGTCTTCTGGACTATCTCCTGAGAGGCAGTCTTGTCAGCCTCGAGTCAAATAAATCCAGACTTCGAGATTCAGAGGAGAAGATGAGCTATGTCTTTGCTCTCTTGGCATTCATCTGGGGACTTGTGTGAAAATCCTTCTCATAAGACGAAAGGGCCCTCAAGGTCTTTCACTAAAGGAAAGTAAACGGTACTCATAAAAATTAAATGGTAGCATTCCAGATAATGACAAAGGGGTCTCTCTCTCTCTCTCTCTCTCTCTCTCTCTCTCTCTCTCTCGTTTAATTCAGGAATTCAATGCTTTAGGTTTTAGTGATGCTCTGTGCATATATAGATCAAGGAGCTAACATATCAGAAAGTATGTTTTTGTCTACTTTTTTTTTAAGATTCAAATAGGGAAGTACTTTTCCGGGCAGACCAATACAAGTGTTTGTCAGCCACAATAAAAATGCTCAGATAATAGTATCAAACATCCAAGAAATGTCCAAAAGCAGTAACAACAGAAATAAAATTCTGGTGATTAGACAAAACAGACCAACGGGATTGTTGTCCTAAAGCCAGAAACAGAATAAAACTTAGATTGGTTGAAATTTTCTATGTAAACTGAGAGATAGACTGGCTTTCTGAAGTGGTGTCATAGACAAATACTCATTAGCCACTCTGAGGAGTAATCCTCCATAAGCTCTTTCCTTGAAAACTAGATACTATGCTGGGGCGCCTGGTGGCTCAGCTGGTTAAGCTTCTGACTTTGGCTCACGTCATGATCTTGTGGTTCGTGAGTTCAAGCCCCACGTCAGGCTCTGTGCTGACAGCTCAGAGCTTGGAGCTTGCTTCGGATATTGTGTCTCCCTCTCTCTCTGCCCATGCCCCACTCACACTATGTCTCTCTCTCCCTCTCTTTCAAAAATTAAAATTAAAATTAAGAAAATAAAGAAAATTAGAGATTGCAGTTCCAAATTCTACCTTCGCTTCTAAAAGAGTAGAGATAGGACCAGGGAAAACAAAATGCAGATGGGGAAGAGAGACTCACAAAGTCTCCTAAAAACCTTTTGCAAAACCTAATCTGCCAGACACCTGACAGCAGTGGGCTGGATGGGCAGAAACAACCTCTAGGTGACACTTTGTTTGTCTCCACTGGATGTAAGAAGCAATCAGCAAGGGAAAGAAAAACTAATCGGATGAAAAGGACCCGTAGAGACGACAGAGAAGTGATCCTTCTGGAAACCAAGGTCCCTGGCTAGCCATGCACGAGGGTCCTCCTCTCAATGCAGAGCTCTTAAGGACCAGCATCCTCGAGAGCTTGCAAGCTCACCACCTAAGGGCAGCCTACCCTGGTAGCCTTGAGTACTTTCCTTCATGCACACTCCACTGGGATTAAAGCTGTCAGTCCTGGTCTCCCTACTGTCAAAGAAGTTTGTTGCAGTGAATTGTTTCCTGTAATGACTCTAGGGAAGAGACTCTAGGGAAGAGTTTATTAATTCCATCAGTGCTTGGCACAGAGTCTAGCTAAATGAATTAACAAATACACACACAGACAGACACAGACACACACACGTGCACACACACACACACACACACACACACACACACATAGAGAGAGAGAGAGCTTATACATATATAAGCTCTCTAGAGTTTAGTGAGATGCCTGGCTCATAGCAATCACTCGATACCTTCTAAGTAAAATCGGACTTTGAATCATTATAAAGCTCTGATTTTGTTTGTTTAAAATTTATTTAGATCTCTTGCAAAAGGCAGTCAATTGATGGATTTTTTTCCCCTCTGGTAGCCCCAAAAGAACAAAATAATCTTCTACCTCATAGAAGTTTGAAATGATAGTTTGAAAAATCTTTTCTCAAGTATTTCAATTACACTTTTTTCTTTCTGGTTGTTTTTGTCTGGTTAACTTTTTCGCATACAATGATGATCACCTTTATTCAAGCTGATTGAATAAGGATATATACCAGTTCTGTCATCAACATCCTAAATTATCTTTAATTCATCTGCAATCTAACTAGACAGCTAATCTTTGACCTTCTCAAATAGAGAAGGTCAGTACACATAGGCCAAAATGATTGCTAACATCATTGTTTTTTCTTTGCCATTTTTAAAAATAAATTATATATATTTTTAGCTTCTAAGGAACTAGGTGATAATAATCAGGAGGAATATTGAAACTTTTTTTAAAAATTTAAAATTTATTTAAACTAAAAAATAAAAATAGCTCACCCATTTTTCCCACCACTCCCTCTCTCCCACGAGAGAACTTAGATTTTTGTACCTATACTTATATATACAAAATTTAAATATTTTAAGTTTTAATTAAATTAAATTTAATTAAATATTTTAAATTTTATATATGAGATAGGCCATATGGGATTTATTTTTTTCTGACTTATTTCACTTAGCATAATGCCCCTGAGGACCATCCACATTGTTGCAAATGGCAATATTTCCTTCTTTTTTTAATGGCTGAATAATATTTCATTATATACACATACCACAATTTCTTTACGTATTCATCCATTGGTGGACACTTGTTTTTTTTTTTTTCATATTTTGGCTATCTTAAACAATGCTGCAAAAAACATGGGGGTTCATATATCTTTTTGAATTAATTTTCCTATTTTCTTTGGATAAACAAATTGCTGGATCATACCATAGTTCTAGTTAAATTTCTACTTTATTCCATGGTGGCTCCACCAATTTACGTTCCCACCGACAGTGCACAAGGGTTCCCTTTTCTCTACATTCTTGCTAAATTTGATATTTCTAATCTTTTTGATAATAACCATCCTAATACGCGTGAGGCAATACCTCATTGTGGCTTTGATTTGCATTTTACTGATGATTAATGATACAGAACATCTTTTCATGTACCTATTGGCCATCTGTATATCTTCTATGGGAAAATGTCTATTAAGACCTTCTGCCCATTTTTTTTAAAATTTTTTTTAACATTTATTTACTTTTGAGACAGAGAGAGACAGAGCATGAATTGGGGAGGGTCAGAGAGAGGGAGACACAGAATCCGAAACAGGCTCCAGGCTCTGAGCTGTCAGCACAGAGCCTGACGCGGGGCTCGAACTCACGGACTGCGAGATCGTGACCTGAGCCGAAGTCGGCCGCTCAACTGACTGAGCCACCCAGGCGCCCCCTTCTGCCCATTTTTTAATGATTATTATCACCGTTTTTGCTATTGAATCACATGATTTCTGTATATATTTTGGATACTAGCCCCCTGTCAGATACATGGTTTACAAATATCTTCTCCCATTCAGTAGGTTGCCTTTTCATTTTGTTAATGGTTTTCTTTGCTGTGCAGTAGGTTTTAAGTGTGATGTAGTCCCACTTGTTCATTTTTACTTTTGTTTTTTTGCTTTTGGTGTCAGATTCAAAATATCATCACTAACACCTATGTCAAGGAGCTTACTGCCTATATGTTCTTCTAGGATTTTATGGTTGCAGGTCGTTTGTTCAAGTCTTTAATCTATTTTGAATTAATTTTATATATCGAGTCAGATAGTGGTCCAGTTTCATTCCTTTGCATGTGGCTGTCCAGTTTTCTCTGCACCATTTATTGAAGAGATTGTCTTTTCTTCATTGTATATTCTTGGCTCCTTTGTTGTAAATTAATTGACCATTGTGTGTGGGTTTAATTCTGGGCTCTCTATTCTGTTCTACTCATCTATGTGTCTGTTTTTATGCTAATACCACAGTTTTAATTACTATACATTTATAACACAGTTTGAAATCTATATTAGAGTCTAATCTCTATTGGATTATGTGATGCCTCCAGCTTTGTTCTTTCTCAAAATGGCTTTAGCTACCTGGAGTCTTTTGTGGTTCCATACAGATTTTAGGACTTTTTGTTCTATTTTTGTGAAAAATGCCATTGGAATTTTGATAGGGATTATGTTGAATAGATTCACTAGGTAGTATGGACAGTTTAGCAATAGTAATTCTTCTAATCCATGAGCATGGGATATTTTTTCATTTATTTGTGTCTCCTTCAGTTAACGTCTTATAGTTTTCAATATACTGGTCTCTCACCTCCTTGGTTAAATTTATTCCTAGGTATTTTATTCTTGTTGATGCAAGAATGGGATTGTTTTTTTTACATTTAGTTTTCTGATAGTTCATTATCGCTATATAGGAATACAACAGATTTTTGTGTAGTGATTATGTATTGTACACCTTTACTGAATTTTTTTTATTAGTTCTAACAGTTTTTTGCCGGGGTCTTTAGAATTTTCTGTATATAATATCATGTTCTCAGCAAATAGTGACAGTTTTACTTCTTCCTTTACAATTTAAATGCATTTTATTTATTTTTTCTTACCTGATTGCTCTAGCTAGGACTTCCAACACTATGCTGAAAGAAGTGGCAGACTGAACATCCTTGTCTTGCCCCTGATCGTAGAGGAATAGCTTTCAGCTTTTCATCATTAACGGGCTTATAATAAATGACCTTTATTATGTTTAGATACACTCCCTCCATATCTGCTCTTTTGGGAGTTTTTAATTATAAATAGATGTTGTATTTTGTCAAATGCTTTTTCTGCATCTATTGAAATAATCATGATTTTCCCTTTCTTATTCTTTCTTGTACCTTTCTTTTTTTTTTTTTTTTTTTTTATTTAATTTTTGGGACAGAGAGAGACAGAGCATGAACGGGGGAGGGGCAGAGAGAGAGGGAGACACAGAATCGGAAACAGGCTCCAGGCTCTGAGCCATCAGCCCAGAGCCTGACGCGGGGCTCGAACTCACGGACCGGGAGATCGTGACCTGGCTGAAGTCGGACGCTTAACCGACTGCGCCACCCAGGCGCCCCTCTTGTACCTTTCTTATTCCAATGCCTTAAAATCATGGCTTGGGTCCTTGGAAGCCTCTCTTGCTTGCCAAAGTAAATCAAATAAAAAAGAGAGACATATACAGTTGTGAGAATGTGAAGCCAGCAGACAACTACTTTGGAGTTTGCAAGACAAAATAAACCATACCTATTCTGGAGAGTGCATTTAAGGGTTAATTAGTTTAAGACTGAAGAGTGCTTGTAAAAGGCATTGTGGTACATGGAGGCTAATCAATAAAATATATATTTCATAAACATTTTAACCACCTAGTCCCAGTACTCCTCTCTACCAAAACAGTGCTAGTTTATTTTTGTATTATTTACTTGCATCTATCAGGTTTAATAAAGTACTTCTTTTATTGTTTCAGTATCAATATTTTATCAAGTTTTTCTTTTTTCAGCAAATACAAATTGCATTTGCACTGAAACATTTCTATAGCTCAATCTTTTTAAAAATAAAAATGGCAAAAGAAAGAGTTATATAGTCCCAATTTATCAAGAAGAAAATAAAACTCAGATGGCTTTCAGTCTATTATCACGTAAAGTATGAAATATCAGGAAATGGCTTGTGTTTTACACATGTTTACTTTATATTAAAATGAAATTTTCACAATGTTCTTTAAAATACAATCCAATTAAATTTTCAATGTCTCTGTTTTCACATTCCTGGATGGAGCTTTTGAAAAGCCCACATTGTAGTAATAACCATAAAACCACCTTGCTAAGGAAATGCTACCAAGCTTAGAAATAATATCTTTATAGTCTGTGTGGGAATACAGAAGTCTAGAATCTTCAGCAGGTGATTACACTGATTGAGTTCTCATTTCCTTCCTGTTGTGTCCTTTTTTATGGAGGACACATTCGGAATTGCACTTGGCTGCTAAGTGGGTAGAATGAGGGAGGCATGAATCTATTTGAGAAATCACAAATCACAGATTATTTGAGAATATTGAGCCTAGAGAGTTTGAGGGATTTTCCCCAAATCGTAGAGCTGACAACAGGTTCAAGTCCCCAGGTCTTCTTTGCAATAACTTCTACTTCCTTGATGATTTCTTCTGTTCGTGGGTAATTCTTAGCCTTCTGCTAAGACTGGGGCCAGTTTTTCAGGGACAGCCAAGACATTTTACTTAGACATGGTCAAGTCCATAGCAACTCACTTCTATATGACACTGGTTATATGGCAGATATCATGCTAAGAACTTTTATAGACATTGTCTCTTTTGCTCTTCATAAGCACCCTGTAAAGAGGGACTCCACTAGTGTACCATTCTACAGATGAGAAACTGAAAACCACAGAGGCCAGATAACTTGTTCAAAGTCACACATGTATGGAAGTGGTCAAACAGAAACTGAAACTAAGTCATTCTGATTTGAAAGCCCATGCATTAAACCACTTTACTACATTGCCTTTCCACACAAACAAGAACATGCCAAACAGAATGAAAATCCACATTATTATTTTAAAACAAGCACATTTTCATGTCTATTTTTAAAAGACAGGTACATGCGAACAATGGCAATATGAAGTGTTTCTGAAATATGAGTTCAAATTTTGGGAATGCACATCTCAAGAACTCAGTACTTTATTTATTAAATTTTTTTTTCTTTAATGCTTATTTATTTTTGAGACAGAGAAGGGGGGTAGAGGGAGAGAGAGAGGGAGACAGAGAGAGAGACAGAGAATTAGCAGGGGAGAGGCAGAGACAGAGGGAGACACAGAATCCAAAGCAGGCTCCAGGCTCTGAGCTGTCAGCACAGAGCCTGACAGGGGGCTTGAACTCATGAACTGTTTGAGATCATGACGTGAGCCGAGGTCAGACGCTCAATCGACTGAGCCACCCAGGCGCCCTGAGAACTCAGTACTTTAGTGTCTAGGGATGCTCATGGTGGTTTTACATAAATACACCCTTTCTGCAGGTAAAATATCAAATGATGTGTAAGACACATGTGTAGATTATTTTTGCACAGGTATTAGCTACTATTTGTAAAATCCTATTAAGAAATTGTTGCCAACAACAGCTAGCACCGGGGAGCTGAACCAGTTCTTTAGTCATGTCAGTGATGTTCTTGTAGCTGACAGAATATTTATTCCCAGAGGTAACTGCTATAAATTGCATTTTGCCCCTTCAGTTGCTACAAGCTTGAGATGGTGAGTAGGCGGAGAGGACAACCTGTAATTCAGGATGGTTTGGAAGCTAGTTGCCTAGGAAACTGGGAAAAGTAACATCATGCACACCAAGACTGTCAACAGGAGAAAGGATTTTTTTTTTGATCCATGTTGCTTTCCAAATACATATTTTGTGACTTTTGTGAGTCTGATTAGGGCCATTGGTCCTTGGTGGGCAGTGCACGCCAAGTGGGACAAAGGTTAGTCAGAAAGGACGGGAAATTCTTTATAAATATTGTGCTGACAGAATACTGAGGGGGAAGAGATAATGGTGTAGTTCAAATGAGTTTATAAGATGACAAAGTTATCAACAGGTGAATATTTCACACAATGTGACATGCAAGCAATTCTTAGTCATAATTTACATCTAAATTTATAGCAGTGAAAACTTACTTTTTTTTAACATAAAAGTTTTATTTGCTGCAACCCACTCTTTGCTGCTTTTATGCTACTTACACCAGAAATTTTGGTTTACAAGGGAGTAGTTATTTTCAAGGGTAGCACTTGGAAATTCACAAATATTTGATGAAAATAATTTCTTAATATTTTAAAAATATGCATATTTAATTTTTTGTTTTTAAATGTATCACACATGTACACATATACATTTTATAAGTGTGTATATGTGTGCACACTATTTAAGTAAATCATATGAAATTGCTGATTTTAGCCTATATTGGGTCTATAAAAATGACAATTTTATATATTTCAACTTATAAATAAATAGCAGAGATCACAGAAGGTATTTTTTTCTTGTCCTTCTTTTCTTGGGTCCCCATTCCCTCTTTTTTCACCTCCACCTTACCCCTACCCCATATCAGTACTACCCTACCCTTCTCATATATCCTCGCCCTATTCTTGCCTCACATGAATAACCTAGTATACATCTCTGGGCTCACAGAATCATGACCAGGTGCAAATATGCCTGTGCATCTATGTATGTGTTAGTGACAAAAACTTACGGTGTAGAATCTTAGGCTTCCAGATTAATTTTTTCCCATTGATATTTATAGCTAAATATTCTCTTTCCTGTATTTGAATACTGCTTATCTTCTCTTCCTTGCACTTATTCTTAATGAATCTCAGCCTAATTTTAAGTAGTTTCTTCACTTTTGACATTCATTCACTTGAATTCTATTTCTCTCATATGTGGTAGCAACAGCTCACAAATGACTCAAGCTGCAAAATGTGGCAACGTGTTGCACAGATGGATTAGTAATTATTTTCTGGTTTCCGGCTTTGCATCCACAGAATAACCTATTACTTTGTAAAGTAAAGAGTAAGGAAAAATGAAAAAGAAATACTTTGGATTATTCTACTGACCCTAGACCCAGAATTTCTCCTGCAAGGAAAAATGTCTTCCTCCAGCCATTTATCTGGTTTCCATCTGTCAGAACCAAGTTAATGATTGGTTAGGCAATGGAGTCATATGAAAAGACCTTAGAATTTATGTTATGGATGACACTGTTTGAAATCTTAAAGATGTACAGCTTCACTGAAGATGTGATAGGAGACCTGATGCTCTCACTGTCAGCCAAAGATGACTCTCCCTCCCTGCTACTGCAACTGCCATTGAATTCCATGTTCATCTTCAGAGACAGTATTTATTTTATTAGGCCATTGTGGCAGATTTCTGCTCGGTATGGTGGACAGATTCCCAAGATGCTGGCCAACTGGGCTATTCCATGACTACCCTACTCTGAGTTTTCTTACTAGAAAGTGAGTGTTGACAGAAGGAGAAGGAAATGAAGACTCAGTGGTTGGAGTTTTATGCCCTCTTCTCCAGTCTGCACTCACCCTCACCCCTCACATGCATCTGTTCC
Source organism: Panthera uncia (assembly GCF_023721935.1). NCBI lineage: Eukaryota > Metazoa > Chordata > Mammalia > Carnivora > Felidae > Panthera > Panthera uncia. The sequence goes on along the minus strand of NC_064812.1, from coordinate 21,924,021 downwards.
GGTCCAGGATGTTCTTTGGCCTCCACACAAATGCTACCACAAAGGGCTATTGCCCTTGGGCTACAGTCACTTCTCTTACTTGGAAAGGAAAGTGCTGTATAATGAAATAAAATGTGAATTCCTAGGAGTTTGGGGGTTGAAGTTCTCTTGGGATTAACTCAGAAGATGCCATTCCTGAGTTGTCATTTGTTTGCCTGATAGAGTTTCCTTGAGTGAGTCTTTTATCCTTAGCAGAGGATACCCTGGCCAGGGAGAATACGGATCATTCCAGTTCTTGTAGGTATGATTGAGGGCTGTTACGTATTTAGAAGCTGAGTCTGCCCTTTACCTGCCTGTCAAAAGGGCTTCAAAGCTGCTGCACCAGGAACTGTTTCAGATTACAGACTTCGGTAACTAATGACCCATGTCCTCCCTTCAGTCGTAAAATCCCAAAATGGTCCTAGGAGAGGAGAAGTAAATCCTGATGGCTGCTGAGAGGTCATCTTAGAACTAAATCTCAGGAGAAATGCTTTTAGGTTGAGAGAGAGAGGGCCCCCTCAAAAAAAGGAAAGGAAAAGAAAGGGGAAACATGAGACTAGTATACAGAAAGGTGTTTGCGGTTCACCCAGGTGTATTCTAAAGACCAAACCCCCACATCAGCAATTAGCAGGAAACCTTTGAGCTCTTCTACCTCTGGGGAAGCACGATGGAATCAGATAGCATGGGAAGCGTGGGCACACACACACACAAACACACACACACACTTCACCTGATTCTACCTGCCTGTCTCCATAGGAAAGGAGTTTCTGGGGGAGAGAGAATGAGAGCAGCTGACAGTCCAAGGAGGCCGTAATTTTAGCAGACCTACCAAGAACATTGATGTAGGAGGCTTGTTATTCTAAATCCCGGAAGCCTTTTTATTTTTTCTTTGGAAAGTACGTGAAGGGTTGTAATGCTGCTTTGCCCCCCAAACTGGACAGCGAGGTAAACAAGAGCAGCCACAACAACAGCAAGGAGCAGAAGCTCTCATCCTGACCACCATGGAGTTTCTTGAAAGAACTTATCTTGTGAATGACAAAGCCACTAAGATGTATGCCTTCACCCTAGACAGGTAACAGACATCTGTTTCTGCTTCACAATTTTCTGTCTTGACTAATCAGTAAACCCTTGGGTCCTACTGCTTCAAAATTGAGAACTTTTGCTGTGCAACTCAGAGGCATTTTGTAAAATTTGGTAAACTTTTGACTGACTTGTATAATTCAAATCCTGAAGAATTCATGATTTAATTCCTTAAATATCCTAAGTGCACAAAGGATACATTTTATTAATATATTTTTCATCTGTAGTTTATCTTCCAGAAAATAGGCATATATACGATCCAATGTGTTTACCTTTCTTTTCTTCAAGTTATTCCATTTTTAAAGTCCTAGGTAAATTTTACTAAATTACATTTAGAAAAAAATTAAGGCTTTTAAACTATGTGACTGAATTGTGATTATACTGATCTTTAAATTAATTGCTATTTTCTTAATCACAAAATAACATAATCAAATATATACAACTATAATAAATATAGCTGAATTTAATGTGATATATAGTTCTGGTTCCATTTAATATCTCCACATTACTACATGCAATATATTCATTCATTTTCCCCTTATTTAACTACTATTGATTAAATACACCTGGGTATATAAGAGGAAGAAGATATTCCTACTCTCAGATCTCTGTCCTCTTGAAATTTTGAGTCTAATGTGGAACCTATATAGGGAATAGGCAATTACAAAACATCATGCAAGTGTCATTCTGGTGGTGTTTAATGAGAATATCTCAAAGAAAAGGTATTAGCTAGGCTTTAAGGGTCAGAGAAAGCTTTTCAGAAGTGCTAGAGTAAGAACTGAAAAATAAAAAGGAGTTAGAGAGTAAGGTTAGGAAAACTCCACAGAGAAAATAGGGTTAGAGAGAGGGAGGCAAACCATAAGAAACTTTTAACTATAGAGAACAAACTGAGGGTTACTGGAGGGGAGGTGGGTGGGGGATGGGCTAAATGGGTGATGGGTATTAAGAAAGGCACTTGTGATGAGCACTGGGTGTTATATGTATGTGATGAATCACTAAATTCTACTCCTAAGACCAGTCTTATAGTATTTGCTAACCAGCTAGAATTTAAATAAAAATTTGAAACACACACAAACACAAAAGAGAGAGAGAGAGAGAGAGAAAATAAGGTTAGGGGACATTTTTCAGACTGAGATAATTGCCTGGAAAAAAACAGAGACATATAAGAATAAGAGTTTGGTGTATTTGAGGAGTTCAACCTGAATGAAGAGCAAAGAGAAACATGCTTAGTACATATGGATGAATGAATGGAAATATGAAATGAATTCATGTTAGGAGCAGAGCTTAAGAGAATACATACCCACTAATAATATGTATAATGTTTTTGTTTGTTTCGTGGAACCAAATTAATATTCTGAAGAGTAATAACATTGTGTTTGAGAGCATCAAATGTTTGAACGACAGTAAAGGGACTTTTTATAGGACATTTATAATTTTGGTTTAAAAATACATGATAGATTCTAGCACATCTATTATCTCACATTATAAAAATTATTTTTCTTAGAAAAATAATATTAGATGTGATTTATTAAGACCATAAATAACCAAACCTCATTTTAGGTCAGGCAGAAATTAAATTTTTTTTAACTTTATTCATTTTTGAGAGACAGAGAGAGACAGAGCATGAGCAGGAAAGGGGAAGAAAGAGAGGGAGACACAGAATCCGAAGCAGGCCCCAGGCTCCAAGCTGTCAGCACAGAGCCTAACGCAGGGCTTGAACTCATGAACTGTGAGATCATGACCTGAGCCAAAGTTGGACGCTCAACTGACTGAGCCACCCAGGCACCCAGGCAGAAATTTTAGACAACCAATTGTTAACACTATGGACACTATTAATAAAGCATCTCTATGTTATTAAAATAACACTATTTCCCTTCTCATTAAAATAGACCATTAACACTCTGTTACACAAATAAAGCCAATCATTTATAGTTACAGGGTCTCTTTCACTTCCTAAATGGGTATGATTTTCAGGATATGGTGATGATAAAAACTGTCAAACTCATTTTAATTTTGTTTTCATATAAAAACAGTTAAACCTGGGAGAGATGATTTATCCTGATTCCTGATTTATCAGTTAGGAACCTGAATGCCAAAGAGAAAAACTGCCTTTCTTAAGGTCAGATATCTAATTATGACAGAGTTGGGGTCTGGATCCATGCCTCCTGTTTGTGAATTCAGTGTCTGCTACCTCCTCCATATCTCCTGCACACACACTTTCATCTTGTGCCCTCCTGAATCCTTAATCTATTTCCTCCTGAGGTCACATAGACTTTGATTTCCTCAACAATCATTTTATTATTCGTAGTTCTGTGGGTCAGGATTTCCTCAAGGCCCCATATGAGGTCAGTGAGGTTTGCACATGAGGGTGCATTCTGCTGGTGTCTGAACTGTGCCAAAAGATACAAGATGGCTTTGCTCACATGTCTGGGAGCTTTGTGTCAGCTTTTGGTTAGTCTTCATTCTCCTTCCTATGGCCTTAAATATTCCCTCCCTGTAAAGGAGCCTGCTGTGGACTGGATATTTGTATCTCCCCCATCCCTCAAATTCATATGTTGAAGCCTGAACTCCCATGTGACTTTCCTGGAGACAGGACTTTTAAAAGGTGATTAAGGTTAAATGAAGTCATTAGGATAGAGCCCTGATATGGTAGAACTGCTGCCCTCATAAAAGAGGAAGAGACACCAGAGATCTCTCTCTCTCTCTCCACCACGTGAGGATGTAGCAAGGCAGCTATCTATAGAATAGGAAGAGAGCTTTTGCTAGAAACTGAATTTTCCAGCACTTTAATCATGGACTTTCAGACCATGAGAAAATAAATTTCTGTTGTTTAAGCTACCCAGTCTGTGTTATTTTGTTATAGCAGCTTAAGCAGACTAACAAATGGTCCAGCTTTAATTGGATGGGATTGTGGAGAGATTTATGCCTCAGGGCATTGTTGAAAACACTAATCAATAAATGATTACATAGGTCAACTGTTAGATATGATACCCATTTAAGCAGAGTATCCAGAAGCTTAACAATGAGACCATGGAAAGAGACAGTCACAGCAAACATGATTAAAAAAGATCAGCATCCCTGGGCTGGGGTGGGGGTAGGAGGTAATGATGACTGTGTGCATCCCCAAGGCTGCACCCTTTTGCAAATGATAACAGAAGCTGTACATGTAGGGGATGTCAGAGGAAATAGATTCCACTTAAGTAGACAAGTCATTGCTAAACAAATAAAAAAGCAAACAAGTAAACAGCAGCAACAACAGGCCCACAGGAGATCAATATCCAGAATTGCTATAGTGTATTATCTAAAACATCCAATTTTAGGCAAAATATTTTAAGACCTGCAAAGAAACAGTGAAGAATAACCATAAAAGAGCAAGTAATAGAAACTGCCTTTGAAAGGGCCCAGAAATGGAACTTAGAATTCAAAGATTTCAGAGCAGTCATTATAAATATGAGTAAAGAACTAAATGAAATCATGTTTAAAGAATTAAAGAGAGGTATGATGCAATGTTTCATCAAGGAGAGAATGTCAATAAAGAGACAGAAATCATAAAAAAGCAAAAGAACCAAATGGAAATTCTGAAGTTGAAAAGACAGCATTACCAACAATAGCCAAATTATGGAAAGAGACCAAATGTCCATCAACTGGTGAATGGATAAAGAAGATGTGGTGTGTGAGTACAATAGAATACTACTCGGCAATGAGAAAGAATAAAATCTTTCCATATAAAACAACGTGGATGGAACTGGAGGGCATTATGTTAAATAGAATAAGTCAGTCAGAGACAGACAGATATCATATATTTTCACTCATTGAGAAACCTAACAGAAGACCATAGGGGAAGGGAAGGTGAAAAACTAATTTCAAACAGAGGGAGGCAAACCATAAGAGACTCTTAAATACAGAGAACAAACTGAAGATTGATGGAGGGGTGGGAGAGAGGGGAAAATGGGTGATGGGCATTGAGGGGGGCACTTGTTGGGATGTGCACTGGGTGTTGTACGTAGGCGATGAATCATGGGAATCTACTCCTGAAGCCAAGAGCACACTATATACACTGTTAGCTAACTTGACAATAAATTACATATTAAAAAAAAGAAAAGGACAGTAAGTAGAATAAAAAAATTGTTAAAAGGGCTCAGCAGTAGATATGAGCTGGCAGAAGAATGAGTGAGCTTGAGGATAGATCAATAGATATGCAATATAAAGAACACAGAGAAAAAATAAGGAAGGAAATGTAACAGAACCTCAGGGAAATGTGGAAATCATTAAGTGCCCTAACATAAGCATAATGGGAGTACCAGAAGGAGAGGGAAAAAAAAGGAGGAGAAAAATATTTGAAGAAATAGTGGCTGGAATTTCCCAAAATTTGGTGACAATATTAATCCACACATCCACAATGGTCAACAGATTCTAAGAAGAATTAAGGAAAAATGGATCTACTCTGATATATCACAGTGAAAATGCTGAAAGGAAAACACAAAGAGAAAATCTTGAAAGCAGCAAGAGAGAAGAAAAAGATTCATCATGTTCAAGAGCATCTCAGTAAGATTCACAGCTGACTTCTAGCAGAAACAAAGGAGCTGGAAGGTGGTAGAATGTCATATTTAAAGGGCTAAAAGAAAGGGCTAAAAGAAAATGACAAAAAGGGCTGTCAACCAATCATCTTATATCCAGCAAAACTATCTTCTAAAATGAAGGTGAAATGAAGACATTCCCAGGTGAACAAAAACAGATGTTTTTTTGCTTGTAGACTTACATTTCAATAAATAGTAAAGAAAATTTTTCAAGCTGAAAATAAGACACCAGACATTAACTTGAATCAACACATAAAAACCAAATAGCATCAGTAAATGTAATTATAAAAGATAGTGTATTTACTTTTCTTTCTTCTCTTAACTGATAATAAATTGCATATATAAAATGTATATAATATTAGATGAAATGGAAAATTTATACAAAGATACAAACTACCAAACTAACTCAAGAGAAAATAGAAACTCTGTGTGGATCTATAATAAATAAAAATAATGAATTAGTAATAAGGAGATTTCATGCAAAGAAAATCCCAAACCCAGCTATCTTCACTGGTGGTTTTTACCAACATAAAAAGTAGAATTAATACCAATTCTTCACAAATTCTTCCAACAAATAAAAAAGAATGAGCATTTTCCAATTCATTTTATATTTCAATATTTCACCAATAGCAAAACACAAAACTATCACAAGAAAATAAAACTACAGGTCAATATACCTTATAAATATAGATTCAAAAATCCCTGCTCTTACTACTAACAAACTGAACACAGCAAGATATAAAAAAATTATAAACCATGGCAAAGTCAGATTTATCCCAGTAATGAATTCTTGATTTAACATTTGAAATATAATCAAAGTAATATACCATATTAATAGAATAAAGGACAAAAACCACCATATGATTATCTCATTAGATGCAGAAAAAGCATTCAACAAAATTCAACAGCCTTTCATTACAGTGTTCACCAAACAAGGAATAGAAGGTAACTTCTTCAACTTGATAAAAAGCATCTATGGAAAATCTGAAGCTAACATTATACTTAGTGGTAAGGCCTGAAAGCTTTCCCCTAATATCAGGAACAAGACAAGGATGCCCATTATCACCATTTCTACTCAGCAATTTATTGAGTGTTCTAGCCAAGGCAAACAGGCAAGACAGAAATAAAAATGAAAATAAAAGCCATCCAGATTGGAAAGGAAGACATAAAACTTAACACCACGTGCAGATAACATCAACTAGTATATAAAAATCCTAAGGGATCCACTAAAAATCTTTAGAGCTAATGAACAGGTTCAGTAAGGCTTCAGGTAGCAAGATAATATCCAAATAATAAATTGTATTTTTATATGGTAGCAATGACTAATCTGAAAATTCAATTAAGACAACAATTCAGTTTATAATAGCATGAAAAAGAATAAAATACTTAGGAATAAATTTAACAAAGTACAAAACTTGTACACTGAAAATAACAAAACACTGAAATTAAAGAAGATTTAGATCTTTATTTAGATCAATGTAAAGATATCCCATGTTTGTGTATTGAAAGACAATTTTAAGATGGCAATATTCTCCAATGTAATGTAGAGGTTCAGTGCAATCAGTACTAAAATCTCATCTGCCTTTTGAAGAAATTGACAAGATAATCCCACAATTCATATAGAAATAAAAGGGGCCTAGAAAAAGTGAAACACACTTGAAAAAAAATATTTGAAATCATTTCCTGATTTCAAAAGTTAATATAAAGCTACAACAAATGACAGCTAAATGTAAGAGCTAAAACTATAAAACTCTTAAAAGAAAACACAGGCATAAAACCTTATGACCTTGGGTTAGGCTATGGTTTCTTAATATGGCACCAAAAGCATAAGTGATAAAAAAATAGATAAATTACAGAGCATCAAAATTAAAATCTTTTGTTCTGAAAACAATACAACGAAGAAAATGAAAATACAAGCCACAAATTGAGAGGAAATATTTGCAAATTAAATATATCAGAATATATAAAGGACAATTACAACTCAATAATAAAAAGATAAATTGGCCAATTCAAAAATAGGCTTTGGATAGACACTTCTCCATGAAAATATACAAATGTGTAATAAACACATGAAAGATGTTTAACATCATTAGCCATCAGGGGAAATGCATGTCAAGACCACAATGAGATAGTACTTCATACCCACTAGGATGGCTATAATCAAAAAACCAAAAACAAATGTTGGTGAGGGTACAGAGAAATGATAGCTCTCAAGTATTGAATGTGGGAATGTATAATAACATAGTGTTTTGAAAAACATCCTGGCAATTTCTACAAAATGTTAAATATAGAGTTTCTTTATGACCCAGGAATTCTGCTAGGTATTTTTTCAATAAAAATGAAAACATACTTCCAAAAAAGCTTGTATACAAATTTTCATAGCAGCATAATTCATTATTATGAATAAAGTAAAAACCCCAAATCAAAACCACCTAAATACCCATCAAATGATTAAAGAAAATGTTGTATATCCATGCAATGGAGTGTTATTTGAAAATAAAAAGCAATAAAGTACTGATGTATTGATACTTTCTAAAACATGGATAAACCTTGAAAACATTATGCTAAGTGAAAGAAGTCATTCATAAAAACCACATGCTGTATGATTCCATTTACATGAAATGTCCAGAATGGGAAAATTTATGGAGGCAGAAAGCAAATTAGTGCTTGCCTAGGGTAAGGTTGTATGTAAGGAGATTGGGACATTGGGGAAATATTGCTAACGGGTACAAGGTTTCTTTTTGGGATGATGGAAATGTTCTAACTTATGGTGATGGTCGCACAACTCTGCAAATATGCTAAAACCCATTAAGTTGTATACATAAGTGGGTCATATGTGTGGTATATGAATTATACCTTAATAAACCTGTTTCAAAAAGGAGAGGGTAACTGAATTCCTGTTCTGGGATAAGAAATTACATCTGATGCTGCAAACATTTCTATTCTCCACTCCCTCTAGCTTTCCCCTCAAAACACTTCTTCACATCACTCATATATTTCATAAACATCGAATCAAGTATAATCTCAGCAAATATGTACTGATATTTACTGTGTTCAAGACAAGGTCCCAGGAGCTGAATACTTAGGACTCTTTCTAGTGCAGACAGAGCACAGTGGTTGATAAGGGGAAACGGGCCAGGAACAGCTAAGGGATTTATGACTGTTTTCTCCTTCTTTGACATTTATCCTCTCCTTAGGATTAGAGAATCAAGCCCCGGGGTCAATTAATACAAAACTGATGATTTGTATGATTTATTGTCATTGGAGTAGAATCTAGAATGATAGATGTGGACAAAGGGGCAACAAAAGAAAAGCCTGCTTTTTGTTTATTCAAGCTCTGTTATAAAAATGCTTAGCCTAAAAGTTATTTCACAGTAAAACTTGCTTTATTCTTTCTCAAGAACAATGACAATAATGTAGTTTGTGAAAATGGTAGACTAACTTAAAAATTCACATTTTTTGGTGAATTTACCTTGTTCCAAACACACTTTGAAATATTTATATGAATTAACTAAAATATCACAGCTGCCCTGTGAGAGAGGTGTTATCATTATCACCATTTTGCAGTGAGGAAATTGAGGCACAGAGAGGTTAAGTCATTTTCTTACAGTCATATGATTAGTGAGTGGTAAAGCTGGGAGGTGACTTAGCAATGGGATGTCAGAGCCCAAATTCGCAGCCCCCTCGCTGTGCTGCCAGTCACTCAGCCCATCTCTGCAACTGGTATTCCCTTATCCTAGCTGCTGTAACCAGAAATCCATGAGCCATCCTCCGGTCCCTCCCCTTCCTCATTCCCCCTTAACTGATGCTATTGATTAGTATGTCCTGTGGATCCTACGTCCCAAATAGCACTCAAATATGGCTACTTCTTCCCATTTACTTTGTCACCGCACTGGTCCAAATCATCAGCCTCTCTGCTTCAGCCAAACGTGGTCTCCATGTTTTGCCCCTTTATACTCAAACCTTCCAAGCATCACCCAAAGTGATCATTTTAGAAATGTGAACCACCTAATGTTACTTTCCTGCTCAAAACTTGCCAACTTCCTTCCTGTAGAATTTGAAGAAAAGTAAATCCTTTTTTATTATTTTTTAATGTTTATTTTTCAGAGAGAGAGAGAGAGAGAGGAGAGACAGAGACAGAGCATGAGCGGGGAAGGGGCAGAGAGAGAGGGAGACACAGAAACAAAAGCAGGCTCTTGGCTCTGAGCTGTCAGCACAGAGCCTGACATGGGGCTCGAACCCACTAACCGTGAGATCATGACCTGAGATGAAGTCTGGCGCTTAACTGACTGAGCCACCCAGGTGCCCAAGTGAATCCTTTTTTAATGGCTCAGAGTTGTGCATGAGCTAACATCTGCCTACTTCTCTGACATCATCCAATGTTACTCTTTCTTCACACCACAGTGACCACATATGTAGTTCCCTTTCCGTCAAGCCAAGCTTTTGAACAAGACAATCTCTTTCTTGCCTTTGTGCCCTTGCCCCAGCAACACCCTCCACTTGATGTTTCTCTTGCATGTAGGTCTACTCCCGGTTACCCTTGAACTCACCATGGCAGTATCTCTACAGAAGTGCACCCCCATTACCACTCTGTTTAAAGCAGCCCCACCTTCCCTCACCCAGTCACTGCCCATCATACCACACAGCCTCTGAAACTATCTGCTGGCTTACAGTTTGTGTCCCTCTGCTAGGATACAAGCTTCTTAGGTCAGGAGCTTAGTCTCAAAGACTATGGTGTCATTAGCACCTCTGATAGTGGAGGCATGCTGCAGGCATGCAGCACTTATCTGTTGAATGAATGAATGAATGAATGAATACATGAAGTGTGGGAAATGCATGGTGGGACCCAAGCTTTCATCTCCTGTTCTAACAGTCATAGTGACTGGAGGTTCTTGGGAGAAGTGATGTGAAAGTACAAAATGGGATTGATTTTATATGGTCAACATATGAAATAAGAGGGTGAAAAGTATTACCAGCTCTATTTTTAGAGACATAGAATAAAGGAGTTTAATGTCTATCATCAAGCAAAAATGAAATACAAAAGAAAAAGAGAGGCTTCCCCAAGATTACAAAACAAAGCTCCATTTTCTAATTCATATTTTAAGAAATAAACTCAAATTTGTAGGCTATTACAAGAAAAATTTGGAATATTTCCCTATTTCTCCTGTTTTTCTCCCCCATTTTTTTTCTTTGATACTACAGTAAATTTTTTTGCTCGGGTCTACTATTCCTATCCTTCTGAGCTTCAACCATCTTTGAATTTGTGGGAATCTATGGTAATTTATTCACAATTCGTTTTTTGATGCATCATAGCATTTGCTTTTTAGAACCTTCTTAAAATTCTTAGGATTCACATCATTTTTTATATCAAGAGCCTATTCTGCATCTATAGGTACCCAGGCCATTTTGCTCTAATGAGGTGAAGAGAAATGTATTTTAATTTTGGATTTCAAGTTTGGGGAGGATTATGGACCCTTTTAGGAGCCCAGAGAAGACTGTGGGATCCTGCATCCCCTCCCCCCACCATAAAACACACACAGACACACATATGAACACATTGCATCCAATTTCAATGGACCCTCTGAAGCCCACCTTTGGATCCCCTGCTTAGTACCTCGAAGAGCAATCTCAGCTCAGAGTAAATCCATATTGGTTAATCTCAGAGTCTGGGACAACAAAGCAGGGTTTAAAAGTAAGATTGGCCAGATTCCTTGTACTTTTCTTCTTGTGGCATTGCCCAGAGGCTGCACCCTTAGTGGGATTCCTGCCTTGGTCTGCCTTCTGCACTGCTCCAGAATAAGTTCTTTCTCCTGGTCACCACCTGGTTTTCTCTGACCACAAGATTCATGAAAAGTATAAAATAAAGCAAAGCTTCCTATGGCTTCAGCAAATCATATGGTCATATGAACAGTGCCAGAACAATTGGTGACCTTGTCTTGGTCATGTTGCCTTCTCTGCACAAAGGAAGGGAAACTTCTATCATGCTTCCTTTTTAGTTCTCATGCTCCTCTGAGTTGATGGCCATTGGTGACCCACACTGCTACATGACATGTTTTTTTTATTATTATTATTCTAAGGGTATGTATCACATTACAAAGGCAAAGACTTATAGATATAAATATTCTATGTGCCTATTGCCAAATGGCTCCTATTCTAAAAAAGGAGATTATTTGGAACTGTTCAAAATCCTGAATGCTATTAACATCATCAGAATCCCAGTTCTGCTGTTTGCTGGCTATTTGGCCTCGGGCAATTACTTAACCTCTCTGAACCTTAATTACTTCAGCTAACTACAAATCAAAACCACACTGAGATATCACCTCACACCAGTCAGAGTGGCTAAAATGAACAACTCAGGAAATTTCAGATGCTGGCGAGGATGTGGAGAAATGGGAACCCTCTTGCACTGTTGGTGGGAATGCAAAGTGGTGCAGCCACTCTGGAAAACAGTGTGGAGGTTCCTCAAAAAATTAAAAATAGATCTACCCTATGACCCAGCAATAGCACTGCTAGGAATGTACCCCAGGGATACAGGATGCTGATGCATAGGGGCATGTGTACCCCAATGTTTATAGCAGCACTTTCAACAATAGCCAAATTATGAAAAGAGCCCAAATGTCCATCAACTGATAAATGGATAAAGAAGATGTGGTTTATATATACAACGGAATACTACTTGGCAATGAGAAAGACTGAAATCCTGCCATTTGCAGCTATGTGGATGGAACTGGAAGGTGCTGAGTGAAATAAGTCAGTCAGAGAAGGACAGATATCATATGTTTTCACTCATATGTGGATCTTGAAAAACTTAACAGAAGACCATGGGGAAGGGAAAGGGAAAAAAATGATTACAGAGAGGGAGGGAGGAAAACCATAGGAGATTCTTAAATATAGAGAAGAAACTGAGGGTGGATGGGGTGTGGGGGAGAGGGGAAAATGGGTGATGGGCACTGAGGAGGGTGCTTGTTGCCCTGGGTGCAAGCGATGAGCCACGGGAATCTACCCCAAAAAGCAAGAGTCCACTTTACACACTGTATGTTAGCCAGTTTGACAATAAATTGTATATATATATAAAAAGAAACTATGGGATTGACTAAATGGTATCTATAATCTTTCCATCTATGAAATGCTAGAATTCTATTCCAGCCTGTAAATAATGCTTTATACATGAGAAGAGCTGATATATACTGCCTGCTTTAGGAAGTGTAAGTAGGTTCAACTCACAATACAGCTTTGATAGATTGGTAGAGAGTGTGTGCAAAGCTGTGTTAAGAAGGATTCTGGGGGTCAACAGGAACTCAACAGGAGAAAGTGCTGTGATCTATTAACAGTGCTGGTGTGGAGAAGAAAGGAAGAGTTTGGGCATGTGATAGTATTTGAATCTTCAGACTGGCTCATACGCACATACCTAACATTGCTCTTCACCCCTGCTTTTTAAAATTTGTAACACAGGGTCCAAAATCCTTTCAAAGTGGAGTAATTTGTAAGGAAATGCATCAAAATGTATCTGCTTCCTTTCTCCTGTTCCTTTAACATCTCTTAATCACTGCTGGTATAGCTTGGCTGAATAAAAAAGCAAAACCTTTAGTAGTTGAGACTTCAGAAGGAAATTTCTTGCTTGTTCCTTACACTTGATATTTCTTATAGAAGGAGCTGTGAACTGTAACTTCCTATCTAGTTAGCAAATGTCCTTCTATCAGTTCTGAGAATGGGTAGGGCTGTCAGTGAGGTATTTGTTTGCAACCGTGTTCACTTCTTGCTTCTGTCAAACTCATCCATAGTGTGGAACTCCAGCAGAAATCCTTGAATAAAAATCAATGTCCTGGAGAGAAGCCAGAGGAGCTGGACTCAGGAGCCATCTATCACTGCCACAGCAACTCCAAGGCCACAGACAACAGAGCAAGCGAGCAAGTCTATGCCAAGTGGAAACTCTGTGCTGCTTCAGGAATATGCTTCGTTTTCATGATTGCAGAGGCCGTGGGTGAGTATTATTCAAAAAGACTTCTCTGATTAAACTAGGAAACAGACAAAACCCCACATCATTGCAGGAGGGTTACATAAGTTCTTCTTTTAAAGAAAGATTTCATATTTTCTGTAAGTATGGAGTAACAATATGCTCATTGTAGATAAGTTGGAAAATATTAAGAAACAAAATAAAATTCATTACCATCCCACATTCGAATACTAACCTCTAATAACATTGTGGAGTATTTTTTATACAATATATTTTTCTATTCAGAACTCAGTTTTTAAAATATAACTGAGGGCATACTGAATGCTTTTGACCACGCCATCAAATATCCTTCAAAAACATTTTTATGCCTGAACAATATTCTATAATATGCTCCACTGTAATTTACATAACCATGTCTCTACTGTTAGAAATTTAAGGAGTTTTTTTTTCCCCCTGCTGTGAACAATGCTGCAATGAAAACTCGTGAATAAAACTCCGCCTGCCTCTCTGGTTAATCCCTTGAAAGAGATTCCTAAAAGTGGAAAAATTGATTGAAGGATATAAATATTTTTATTACTTCTTGATTCATACTGCCAAACTGCTACCCAGAAAGCTTAAAACAATTCATATGTCTGCCTGCTGTACATGAGCATTACTGTCCAAATCTTTATCAAAACTTATTTTAATCTTTTATTTATTTTTTAAGCTTATTTATTTACTTTGAGAGAGAGAGAGAGAGAGAGAGCACAAGCTGAGGAGGAGTAGAGAGAGGGAGAGAGGGAGAGAAAGAGAGAGAGAGAGAGAGAGAGAGAGAGAGAGAGAGAGAATATGAGAGTCCCAAGCAGGCTCCACACTGCCAATGTGAAGCCCAATGTAGGGATCGAACTCACAAACTGTGAGGTCATGACCTGAGCTGAAACCAAGAGTCTGATGCTTCACTGACTGAGCCACCCAGGTGCCCCTTAATCTTTTATTTATTTATTTTTTAAAGTTTATTTATTTTGAGGGGGGGGGGGGGAGGAGAGAACATGCAGTAGCAGGGTTGGGGCATACAGAAAGGGAGAGAGAACCCCAAGCAGGCTCTGTGCTGTCAGCGTGGAGCCTGACATGGGGCTCAATCCTGTGAACCGTGAGATCATGACCTGAGCCAAAATGGGGTTGGATGCTTAACTGACTGAGCCACCCTGGTTCCCCATATTTTAATCTTTTAAAAATCTTTATTCATGTATAGGTGAATATGCTTTATTTTAATATTCATTTCTTTGTTACTGTTAGAATATTTTTTGCAAGCTTATTAGTAATCTGTATTTCACTTTGTTGATGCATTTCCTGCTTGCCTCTTAATGTCTCCTGATCATTTGTTTTTTAGATAATTTATAATGTTCTGTTCTGATCTCTGAGAGCTCTTTATACTGTTAGGATATTGAAATTTTTATACTTGTTATAAGTACTTTTCTAGTTTTTTGTTTACTTTTTAGTTTTTGGTTTGATGTGGGTAAGTTTTAATGTTTTATATATGTAATTGTATGAAACATTCCATTTTGAGCTGATTTCTTTTATTGCTCTCACTACTTTAGTGCTTTTGTTCCTGCCTACTGAGAAGACAAATACCATGTTGTTGTTCAATTTTTTGCATGTAATTTCAAATTATTTTGTGAGATTAAATATTCTCTAAGGACTAAAGATTCTTTTTCTAAATAGTTAACAAAGTTTTCAGCATTATTTATAGAATAATTAATCACTCCTTCCATTGATTTTTGATGTTTTTTTCATCACTTATCAATATTTTATAAAGAACAGGGTTTGGTTCTAAGGTGGGTTTCATCAATCTGTATTGCTATTCTCTGTTAGTAGTAACATATTTAAATAATGTACATTTACATGTTATAATATCTGTTCTTTCCTTATTATTCCTTGTTTAATAGAAAAAAGGAAAAGGCTACTTATTTCTGTTTATTATTCTAATTGAACACAAGAACCATTGTATTCTGTTCCCTCCAAAATCAAATTATGATTTTACTGGTATGTAAGTTGATTTGGAAACAAAGATCTTTTAAAAATACTCAGTTTTCTCTTCTAGGAACATGGAGTTTCTCCATTTATCCAAATACTCTATGTCTCTCATCAATATCTTGCAATTTTAGTTTGCTTATTTGTTTGTTATAGTACAGGGACAGCCTGTTTCTTGCTAAGGTTATTTACATGTGTTTGTTTTATTATATTTCTCTTTTTTTCAATAAAAATATGTTTCATATTTTTACCATGTTAAATAATATCTTATGCTAAATCAAATCTTATGTTCAACTAGTTAACTGTTAAGTGAAATGCTTCCTGAGAGGTTAAGTATTTTCACTATGTTAATGAAGTGGGTTTTTTTCCCCTTAGTTTTTAAACGATAAACAAATAATCAAGGATGCTTGTTGACTTTTGTCAAGTACCTTTTCTTTTAAATATATTCTGTTAAAAATTTTTTTGACACATTGCTGGTGTGTGTTATATTCAGAGATTTCCTAATACAGTACAATCTCTGCATTTCTGGCATTACGATGATAATAACTAATATTTATTTAATACTTACTATGTGCCAGAAACTGTGATGAATGCTTTCCATCGTGTTACTTTACTTAATCCTGTTGAAATCCCTGAGAGGTAGGTCTATTATTATTTGTACTATGTAGATGAGGAACCTGAAACACAGAGAGTAAAGGTCTCTACTGGAGTACCACAGCTCGTAAATAAGTGGGCAGGCAGTCTGAATTCTGGGGCTCAAGTTCATAGGCTCTCATTACAGTGCCACTCAAATGGACTGTGGTGGACCATTCTTTCAACGCATTGCTCAATCTGGGCCACTCATATTATCTTTAGGATTTTTTTTATCTTTATTGATAATTGAAATTTAACTATAGTTTTCTGTTATGGGGCTATTTTTCTAAGTTTTTGAATTAGAGTTACACATATGAAAATGAAAAGTTTAGTTTTAATGACACTTTTTATAAGAAAATGGAAACCATTTTTGTAACATTGTAACTATCTCTTCCTTTTTAAGAACTACCTGGTAAGTTGTCTAGCTTTGGAGACTTTCTTGGAAATAATTTTTAACATATGTTTGTTTGCTTCTTCCTCATTTATTGATGTACTCAAAATTTCTACTTCATGAGTAAGTTTGGGTCATTTGTGTTTTCCAAAGTCAGCCATCTCAATGAAATTTTCCATCTTATTATCATACAATGGAACATGACAATTTAATACTAAAACTCTCTAACTTATTCTACTTTCTCATTTTAATATTGTTTAAATATTTTCTTTTCCTTGATTTAACTTGGTAGATGTCTAATTTATTGATATATCTATTTATCGAATATATTATTATCTAATTTTTTTTTATTTTTAATTCATAATTTTGCCTTTAAAAATATTTGTTACTTCCTCCATCTTTCTTCAATGTTGTAGTCTTATTGCATGTTTTAATATCTTGAGTTATATCCTTCTCTGATTATTTTTATCCCATATTTTTATTAATAATAAAATTATGTTTAGCTATGCAATTAGTCTAAAAGTTTTGACTTTATTATTTATTTGGCTTAATATTTATTTATTTTAAATTATTTGAATTTATATATTATTTTTGAGTTTATTTTATTTTATTTTTTAATGTAAAAGGAATACCAGAAACTACCTGGCATATAGTATCATAAGCTATGACTACCCTATTACCACTATTACCGTTATACTGTTACTAATTTTTTGCCTTCATTTTCTATTACACAAGAGGTGGACCAAATTAGTAATTATTTGAGACTGGAAGAAAACAGAACTTGCTAACTTTTTTTTGTTTGTTTGTTTTTCTCATTTTTGTTTGTTTTTTGTCTTTTGCACTATCATAGATAGCAATCAGAATTAATTGGTTTCTTTTTTTCTGCTTTTTGCATTTATATTTTTTTATATTTTTTTTATATGAAATTTATTGTCAAATTGGTTTCCATACAACACCCAGTGCTCATCCCAACAGGTGCCCTCCTCAATGCCCATCACCCACCCTCCCCTCCCTCCCACCCCCCATCAACCCTCAGTTTATTTTCAGTCTTTAAGAGTCACTTATGGTTTGCCTCCCTGCCTCTCTAACTTTTTTTTTCCCTGTCCCCTCCCCCATGGTATTCTGTTAAGTTTCTTAGGAACCACATAAGAGTGAAAATATATGGTATCTGTCTTTCTCTGTATGACTTAATTCACTAGCACAACACTCTCCAGTTCCATCCACGTTGCTACAAAAGGCCATATTTCATTCTTTCTCATTGTCAAGTAGTATTCCAGTGTATATATAAACCACAACTTCTTTATCCATTCATCAGTTGATGGACATTTAGGCTCTTTCCATAATTTGGCTATCATTGAAAGTGCTGCTATAAACATTGGGGTACAAGTGCCCCTATGCACCAGCACTCCTGTATCCCTGGGGTAAATTCCTAGCGGTGCTATTCCTGGGTCATAGGGTAGGTCTATTTTTAATTTTTTGAGGAACCTCCACATTGTTTTCCAGAGTGGCTGCACCAGTTTGCATTCCCACCAACAGTGCAAGAGGCTTCCCCTTTCTCCACATCCTCTCCAACACCTATAGTCTCCTGTTTTGTTCATTTTAGCCACTCTGGCATGAGGTGATGTCTGAGTGTGGTGTTGATTTGTATTTCTCTGATTAGGAGTGATGTTGAGCATCTTTTCATGTGCCTGTTGGTCATCTGGATGTCTTCTTTAGAGAAGTGTCTATTCATGCCTTCTGCCCATTTCTTCACTGGATTATTCATTTTTGGGTGTGGAGTTTGGTGAGTTGTTTATAGATTTTGGATACTACCCCTTTATCTGATATGTCATTTGCAAATATCTTTTCCCATTCTGTCAGTTGCCTTTTAGTTTTGTTGATTGTTTCCTTTGCAGTGTATAAGCTTTTTATCTTCATGAGGTCCCAATAGTTCATTTTTTGCTTTTATTCCCTTGCCTTTGGAGATGTGTCAAGTAAGAAATTGCTGTGGCTGAGGTCAGAGAGGTTTTTTCCTGCTTTCTCCTCTAAGGTTTTGATGGTTTCCTATCTCACATTCAGGTCCTTCAACTGTTTTGAGTTTATTTTTGTGAATTGTGCAAGAAAGTGGTCTGGTTTCATCCTTCTGCATGTTGCTGTCCAGTTCTCCCAGCACCATTTGTTAAAGAGGCTGTCTTTTTTCCATTGGATGTTCTTTCCTGCTTTGTCAAAGATTAGTTGGCCATACTTTTGTGGGTCTAGTTCTGGGGTTGCTATTCTATTCCATTGGTCTATGTGTCTGTTTTTGTGCCAATACCATGCTAACTTGATGATTACAGCTTTGTAGTAGAGGCTAAAGTCTGGGATTGTGATGCTTCCCACTTTGGTCTTCTTCTTCAATATTACTTTGGCTATTCGAGGTCTTTTGTGGTTCCATACAAATTTTAGGATTGCTTGTTCTAGCTTCGAGAAGAATGCTGGTGCAATTTTGATTGGGATTGCATTGAACGTGTAGATAGCTTTGGGTAGTATGGACATTTGAACCATATGTATTTTTCCAATCCAGGAGCATAAAATGTTTTTCCATTTCTTTATATCTTCTTCAATTTCCTTCATAAGCTTTCTATAGTTTTCAGCATACAGATCTTTGACATCTTTGGTTAGGTTTATTCCTAGGTATTTTATGCTTCTTGGTGCAATTGTGAATGGGATCAGTTTATTTATTTGTCTTTCTGTTGCCTCATTATTAGTGTATAAGAATGCAACTGATTTCTGCACATTGATTTTGTATCCTGCAACTTTGCTGAATTCATGTATCAGTTCTAGCAGACTTTCAGTGGAGTCTATCGGGTTTTCCATGTATATTATGTCATCTGCAAAAAGTGAAAGCTTGACTTCATCTTTGCCAATTTGGATGCCTTTGATTTCCTTCTGTTGTCTGACTGCTGATGCTAGAACTTCCAACACTATGCTAAACAACAGCGGTGAGAGTGGACATCCCTGTTGTATTTCTGATCTCAGGGAAAAAGCTCTCAGTGTTTCCCCATTGAGGATGATATTAGCTGTGGACTTTTCATAAATGGCTTTTATGATGTTTAAGTATGTTCCTTCTATCCCAACTTTCTTGAGGGTTCTTATTAAGAAAGGATGCTGAATTTTGTCAAATCCTTTTTCTGCATCGACTGACAGGATCATATGGTTCTTATCTTTTTTATTAATGTGATGTATCACATACATTGATTTGTGAATGTTGAACCAGCCCTGCAGCCCAGGAATGAATCCCACTTAATCATGGTGAATTCTTTTCATATGCTGTTGAATTCGATTTGCTAGTATCTTGTTGAGAATTTTTGCATCCATATTCATCAGGGATATTGGCCTGTAGTTCTCTTCTTTTGCTGGGTCTCTGTCTGGTTTAGGAATCAAAGTAATACTGGCTTCATAGAATGAGTCTGGAAGTTTTCCTTCCCTTTCTATTTTTTGGAACAGCTTGAGAAGGATAGGTATTATCTCTGCTTTAAATGTCTGGTAGAATTCCCCAGAGAAGTCATCTGGGCCTGGACTCTTATTTGTTGGGAGATTTTTGATAACTGATTCAGTTTCTTCGCTGGTTATGGGTCTGTTCAAATTTTCTATTTCTTCCTGTTTGAGTTTTGGAAGTGTGTGAGTGCTTAGGAATTTGTCCATTTCTTCCAGGTTGTCCAGTTTGTTGGCATATGATTTTTCATAGTATTCCCTGATAATTGCTTGTATTTCTGAGGGATTGGTTGTAATAATTCCCTTTTCATTCAGCACCAGGAGGAAGGCAGGCCCGTCAGAGGGATGGATCCACAGGAGCACAGTGTTGGGCGTTTGCGGGGTGCAAGCAAGTTTGGTGACAGGAACTGGTTCCCTTTGGAATTTTGGCTGGGGGATGGAAGAGGGAGATGGCACTTGCCAGTGCCTTTGTTCCCCCTTGAGCTCAGTTCTGTCTCCCGGGTCTCATCCTCTCACCCTCCCCGCTCTCCGAGAGCAGAGCTTTTGACTTGTAACATTCCAGATGTTAAGTCCTGCTGGCTGTCAGAACACACTCCGTCCAGCCCCTCAGCTTTTGCAAGCCAGACTCGTGTGCTCTGCCTTGCCAGGCGGGCTGCCCCTCCACTGCCCCAGCACCCTCCCACCAGTCCATGTAGCACGCTCCACCTCTCTGCCCTTCCTACCCTCTTCCGTGGGCCTCTTGTCTACGTTTGGCTCCACAGAGTCCGTTCTGCTAGTCTTCTGGCAGTTTTCTGGGTTATTCAGGCAGATGTGGGTGGAATATAAGCGATCAGCAGGACGAGGTGAGCCCAGCGTCCTCCTACGTCACCATCATCTCTCTCTCCCCCCAGAATTAGTTGGTTTCTTAAACCTATGGAGTCTAATGGCTTGTGTACTCGTATTCAGACTTTTATTTATTTTTTAAATGTTTATTTATTTTTCAGGGAGAGAGAGAGAGAGAACATGCACAGGTCAGAGAGGAGCAGAAAGACAACAGAACAGAGGATCTAATGTGGGCTCTGTGTTGACAAAAGAGAGCCAACATGGGGCTTGGACTCAGGAACCATGAGATCATGACCTGAGCTGAAGTTGGACCAAATGAGCCACCCAGGCACCACTTTTTTTTTCTCTGAATTTTTTTTTTTTTTTCATTTATTTATTTTGAGAGAGAGAGAGCGCATGAGTGGGTAGGGGCAGAGAGAAAGGGAGAGAGAGAATCCCAAGCAGGTTCCATGCTGTCAGCACAGTGCACCACTCAGAGCTTGGACTCATGAACCATGAGACCATGACCTGAGCTGAAATCAAGAGTTGCGTGCTTACCCGACTGAGCCACTAAGGCACCCCTTTTTCAGACTTTTATACTTTTGAAAACTGGAAAAGAACTTCAACTCATCCAGTCCAAGACAAATCCAGGGTTGGCAAATAATTTTCTAGTCAAAGATTATAAAATTAATTGACACCATACAATTTCTAGACCCACAATAAGTCTTTTGAAGGAACCAACTTAATAGCTTGATGAGGTTGCAAAGAATTTACTTTTAGTAGTTCCAATTAGAAAATTCACTTGGAAAAGCCGCTGACACACATGCCAGATGTGTATTCTTTTTAAATTATTCAAATTCATAAGATCATGGACAATACTCTGTTGCTCATATAAGAGATGGACAAAATGGAAACAGAATCCATTCAAAATATGATTGGAGGGGCACCTGGGTGGCTCAGTCTCAGTTGGTTGAATGAGACTCTTGATTTCGGCCTGGGTCATGATCCCAGAATTGTGGGATTTAGCCCCATGTTGGGCTCTGTGTTGACAGTGCAGAGCCTGCTTGGGATTCTCTCTTTCCCTCTCTCTGTGCCCTCCCCAGATTGCATAGGTGCTCTCTCTCTCTCTCTCTCTATTTCAAAATAAATAAACTTTTAAAAGTGTGATTTTAAAAGGTGATGTTCTGGAAATTCATAGCTTTCCAGATAAAGTACTGACACCACCCCATGCAAACACAATTCAGTTAGATAAACTGGCTCGTTTTCTCCATTACTTTCTTCCTCTGCTTTCCCCTGAATCCAGGTAGATGGTGAAAACAGATGGCATCTTCTTCCCAGTATGTCTAATCAACAGTCTGAAATGAGATGGTCTCCCATTCATAAAACTTACTTTTCTCCTCATACCTTTCCTATGCCCTGGCATTCTGCTTTAAAATGACATATTTCTAGGAGAGGAGGGAAGAAAAATTATTCACTTGGAGTGAACAAATCAATCTCCCTCTTCCCTCTCATTCTTAATAATTAATTCATCTATGAGTTCTAATCTGGATGTTGTCAGTAAAGGAATTAAATGGATACTCACAGAATCATTTGGAGTTTGAGCTGCATTGATTTTAGGTTGATTTTCCTAAAACATTGCTCTCATCATGTTAATTCTGTCTCCAAAATTCTTTTGTGGCTCCTTCTTGCCTAATTCAGTGCTTCACACCCTTCTCCCTATCCTGGCAAGCACAGGAAATTTTACTGATGACTGGGGTACACCCACAAGGGTGTTGTAGCAGGAAGAGGCTGCTTCAGAGGCTTCCTCTGTGCTAGGTCCCACTTGGCTGCCCCATGTGAAAAGAGATCAGTATGTTCGAAAGCTCTGGCACCCTGGACAAAATGAAAAATTCTTACTTTGACTTTCAAGTCATTCCACCATGTGGCTGCCAAACTGACTATTAATCCTTTACTGCTTCACTACATGACTCTTCTGTTTCAGCTGTTTATTCATTCTATCCAAAATAATCGTGGCACCTTAAAGTCTCTGTAGCTTTTGCTTATGTCTTTTTATCTGAATGGAAAAGGCCTCTCCTCATGCCCCACAATCATCAAAACTCTGCTCATTATTCAAGACCCCAACCAGACCTCACCTCCTCCCTAAAGCCATTCTCAATCAGGTCAGAGAATGCAACTGTTATTCTCAGGTTACTTTTGGGAATCTAGGATGTCCACATTCAGGATATAGGATTTGAGACAGGACTTGAAGTTTGTGTAGGAATTGAGGGGTGGCTAAAAGAGGGAGGTAAAAAGAAGGCCTTGCAGAGAGAGGTCCCTGACTATTGCTGTGGTCCAGGAGGTAGTAAATATCAGCCTTGCCTGGAAAGAGTTTAAGTGGGTAGGTCTCAAAAGGACAGGAAATCTGTATTCTTAGAAAGTAATTCAACTGAGGGGCACCTGGGTGGCTCAGTCAGTTGAGCATCCAACTTTGGCTCAGGTCATGATCTCAGGGTTCTTGGGTTTGAACCCCACATCATGCTTTGTGCTGCCAGAAAGGAGCTTGCTTCAGATTCTCTGTCTGTCTGTCTCTCTCTCTCTCTCTCTCTGCCCCTCCACTGCTCGCTTGCACACACACTCTCTCTCAAAAATTAATAATCATTTAAAACAATTAAAAGAAAAAAAAAGAAAGCAACTCAAGTGATTCTTGATGCCACTGTAGTGGTAAATATTGCCTATTCAGGAAGCTTCTTCCTACTCACTGTGCTAATTCCATTTCTGGTCCTCCTGGACCAAAAACCTCATGCTCACAGGCAAGGCTGGGTATGAGATTCCAAGCTGGATTATTCTGTCTCTGGGTCTTTTTATAGGGAGGATAGATGGGGGACTCTCTCTATCCTCTGCAAATACTATGCTGTAATGCTATAACCCTGGAGCTTCCAGAGGCCAACCTTTCTTGCTAAGGGTAAAGTAGTCTATCTTCAGTAGGACAATAAATAACAATAGTTAGTGACAGAGCAGAGTCCCTCAAACATTATTTGAACCTTAGGATTAGCCTGCACTAGATCCAACCCCACCCTGATTTGTTCTCAGTTATTTGACCCAATAAATTATCATTTGGTTGTTGTTGTTGAAGCTAGTTTGAGTTAGGCATTTATGATTTACCATTAAACCTATCTAAGAATCTATCTAAGTCAGCGATGTAAGATAAAACACAGTGAATGGAGAATAAAACTAGACTGGTAGTTGGGGGTTCAAGACAGAGGGTGAAGCCTGGCTGGGGAATCCGGATTAATTCTATAGGCCTTGTGGAATAAGCTGGCATTTAGAGCAGGGGAGAACCAGGTCATAGGGCTGTGTTTAGAGAGAGAACTGGTCATGGAGCAGATTGGAGGAAGGAATTAAGGAAGGCCATACGCATCAGCGTGTCCACTCCTAATGGGCCTTTGAGCCTGTTGAATTGGGACTCTTTCTGACTACTTGTGAAAATTACTAGTCATGGAAAGGCCCTAACATGCACATGTACGCATGTATCCCTATTTGAAAAGGCAGATGTACAGACACTGAGACCTCACAGAAATCAGCTCAAGTATGGCTATTACTGGCAGCAATTGGGAATGGTCAGAGAGAGATGCCCCGATGCAGGACTGTTTAGAGTGTAAAGAGTGATGGAGAATGCACGACATTGCTAGATTGGAAAAAAGCTGGGGGCTGGCTGGGGAAGACAGTAAGTAGCTCGGCGTACAAAAATTCTCTTAGAGAAAGCTATGGCTGGGGGGTTTGATACCCACGAGGTTTACTGATAAGGGCGCTGGCTTCATACTATAGTCATGGTGTCTCAGAGCCTTAGGCTACTTATATTCTTTGAGGTTCTTGGTATTAAAAATTTAAGAAGTGTCAAAACACACCTATGTAAACTGTGGTGTGTTTTAATTACTTGTTAAATAATAACTCCATGTGTTTTTGATATGCCACATTATATAGTATAATAATGCTATTCATAAGATAGTTAAAGGATTTTAGAAACATGAATTAATAGCATACAGTAGTTGTCCAGTAATAGGACACAGCCTGATGTTGTCAGAGAGACATTTGCTTCTTTCGATTCCTGTCTCTGTCTCCACACAAAATGTTATGTGTACGTAATGCACACCTTCTGGAGCTGAGGTGAATATGAGACCCAGGCCCAGTGGCTCCCCTGATGACCTCCTGTCCTGAAACCCCACAGGCCCTAATAAGAAAGTGTTTCTAGAAGGTAGTCCTTAGTGCCTCTTCTATCTTGTTACCAGTGCATTGCTTTCTACATCTTGCCATATCCATAAATGAGTGCTCCTGTCTTACTTCATGACTTCATGGCATTTTCTTGGCTATCACTGTTGTGTCTTAACCTCCAGTTCCTTCTCCCTCTAGGTCAGCCTCCACACTGCTGGCAAAGATGTCTCTCTTAAATACAAATCTGAGCATGTCACAACCTTATGCCTCAATATCACATTAGATTCCCATATCCCATATCCTTATCCATAGAATAGCATTCAAATTCTTTAGCATGACATAATTTCCTATAAGGGGGTCCCCCAACCCACTTTTCAACTCTCATTTCTGGTTTTTCCTCCAACATTCCACACCTCTTGCTATTCCACAAAAGTGCCATTTTCTTTTTTTCTGTTTTTGCTCCTGTTCTTACCTCTTCCTGAAAAACCCTTCCCTTCTGGCACATTCTTACCCTTCTGTCCTCTGAAAAGCTCCTCAATGCTGCCAAGGAGGGCAGCGTTCTGATCCTCTGGCCCATTGTACATGTCTTCAATACAGAGAATGTTAACAGTGAGACCACTGAAGGGAGGGACTGTGATTTGTTTAACTTGAGCAGCACAGCAAGGGCTCAATAAATACTGGCTGGATGACTGTGTTAATTGTTGGTAATACCCCATGCTTTCAGAAGCAAACACAAGTTCAGTCAGAAACTACCTCTTGCAAACAGTTTTATCCATAAAATTCATCTCAATGGCTCACAGTTTTCTGGACTATTCTTATATATAAGCAAGGATGGTTGCAAAAGAGTTCTCACTTCCCAGACCTCCATCTAGGTATGTTTCTTCCAAAGTAAGCCCTTTTTCTCTCTCAGTTGCCTCCTCATTCAGCTGAGCCTGTTGAAGGACCCCTATAGGACTTCATTTCCTTGACTTAGGCTACAATTTGAGCCCAGCACATGGAATCATCACCACCATTCGTTGTTGAGATTGCGGCCGACTATTTATCTATATGTAGTCATTCTCTGTGTAAGAAATAATGCATTATTAACACGGCTTTATTATCAGACCCAAGTTTGGCAGATAGAACAACATTAGAGGGTAATTGGAAGAAAAGCTGATTTGTTAGCAAAATGTTGCCTTTTGGCTAATGAATCATTGTGATTTTTTGCACTGATAGCTCAGTAACAAGCTTGAAGACTACTTTGCTTCAGACCATTAAACTTTGACAAACCAGTGATTAACTACAGCTAGAGCCAGTGGTCTGTGGGGATTATTGCAATTATGAGCCATATCTATAACTTTTCAAAATCATTAGTTGAGACAAGGTGGGTTTGATGATGGAGGGGCTACTGACGGATAGGCTCCATTGCCTCGTCGTACACAGGCAATAAACAGCTGCTGGAAGACAGTCAGTCAGCAACAGCTCTGTTTTGGGGGAAGCTCTAGTGAGAGCAATAAAGACTGCTTTCAGAGAATGAGCCCTGTTTGGGAAGGAAGAGACAAGAATTTCTTCTGACTTGTAGTTCGAGGCTGGAGGTCTTTTCTCTAAGGAGAACTCAAAGGCAGTAGAGAAGGCAAACCAAACAGACAGAAAAGCAAGGTGGGACCACCATGGCTTGGGTTCTCTTCCTATGCTTTATTGGATTGTTGTTACACTCAGGGGCCCCAGTGGAAGGTGCCTGCCCTTTTCTTTACTGCTCCCTACTATTCATAATAGGGATCTTGAAATAAGGTGAATAATATAAATTAGTAGGGCAGAAGGAAGTGGTAAAAGAAACTGTGGTAAAATTGCAAGTCAAATACAAACACAGCTGTGGGCTGTGACTCCTGGGTTACAGGCAAAAGTCCAAGTCCTCAGCCTTACGTGTAAGACTCTTCAAATCCAGCCCTCACGTCTCCAGCCTCATCCTTTTGTATTTTTGAACTCTTATGTCCCAGTCCAACTGTGATGTTCTCTAAATGTGATGTGACCCACACTTTCCAATCTCTGTACCTTTGATCTCCCAGGAATGGCTGCAACCTTGAAATTCATTTCTATTTGTTCAAATCCTATCCACTCTCTGGGTATCTGTTTCTTATAAAATTGGGAAGAAGAGGTGGATTAAATCAACATTAAGACCCTTTCTCTGATCAAGTTTTGTGAGTCTGTGGCATATTTCACCAACTACGGTTAATATGCATGTGAATCTACTTGCATTCTGGGGCCCTTAATCCCATGTAATGTTCTGTATCCCCCAGGTGGGCACATTGCTGGGAGTCTTGCTGTCGTCACAGATGCTGCCCACCTCTTAATTGACCTGACCAGTTTCCTGCTCAGTCTCTTCTCCTTGTGGTTGTCATCAAAGCCCCCTTCAAAGCAGCTGACGTTTGGATGGCACCGGGCAGGTATAGTTCACCCACTGAGCATTAATGTCAAGGTAGTGCTGCAAGGTCAAACCAAGGATAAAGACAGAAGAGACAAAGCAAAGCCTTGTTCAGAAATCCCTTAGAGGCACGTCTGATGTTCAGGATAAAAAGGATGTGTGTTCTCAAGGGCACTTTGGCAACAAGCCAGATTAATTGCGCTACCTCTATTTCAGTGGAATAACAGGAACACAGGTATCACTTCCGCAACCGCCCTGGCCCAAGGGTAACAGCCACGATACCATTCATCAAGTTACTCTGCATCTGGGAGGGAGGATGGGATAAAGCATCTACCATTTTGCAAAGTCAGGCACAGAGAGCCCAAGAGAGCTAGAGAGATTGAAGAACTTCTCACAGGTAAGTAGAGAATAGAACGTGAAGGAGAATTTAGGGCAGAGCAAGGGTGGCCGACATGCTGACACGGTGGCCAGCCTTCACTGTTGCCTCTAGATACAGACCACAACTTACACACTGACAAGTGTGGGCTGTGGTTTTTCAAGTTTAGAATGGTAGGAAGTTCTCGTTTCACGCGAAACAATTTATCATAGCAAGTGTTTTGGATCGCCTTTCCTTTAACATTCGGCGGTGGGGGGAGAGAGAGAGATGAGACAATAAACATCAATAAAAAGAATTTGTGACAATGTGACCTGAAGATGCTTTTCAGTCCCTGAACAGTGCTCCACTTGGGAAACATGTATTTTTGGCTGAGCGCCTGTCATTTGTACGCATTTTTACACGTACTCTCCCCTTTCTGGTACTATTGGTCAAAGCTCTTTGGTAAACATGGGATGTTTTATAAACACAGGCACAACCCAGAATTTAGAATACTGCTTGTACTTTCTCATCTTGGTGATGGAAGCTCATGAGCATTGACGCTGTAGAAAATCAGGGCTGTTCAGTAGCATTCTCTGCTTTAAGACAAATGTTCTATGATACAGAGTATGATGTGGCCATAGAGCACTTTAAATGTGGCCACTGTTACTGAAGAACTGGATTATTTTATTCTATTCTATTTTATTTTATTATGTTATATTTTAGAGAGAGCACATACCTGCATGTGAGCAGGGGAGGGGTGGAGGGGGAGAGAGAGAATTTTAAGCAGCCTCCATGTTCAGTGCAGAGACCCCGACGTGGGGCTCAATCTCATGACCACGAGATCGTGACCTGAGCTGACATCAAGAGTCAGACATTTAACTGACTGGGCTACCCAGGCACCTGGAAGAACTGGGTTTTTAATTTTTTAATTTAAATGGATACAGCCACATGTGATGATGGTTACTGTTTTAGGCAGGACTGCTTAGACACACAGGTGAAAATGAACTAGCTTGTCAAATAGGTAATTTCATGGATGACTTTGTTTAGGAAGAAGCTAAGTATAAAAAGTGAATTTATTTAAAAAAAGTGTGAAGTGGCTAATAAGACAGGTGTCATGTGGACAGGTTGCATGTAAATGATTGAAGTCTGGGATACAATAGCCCCACACTGGGAAACAATACTTTACATTGTTCTGCTTTGACAGGGGAAAGATCAAAAGTAGGGAAAGTCCCCGGCAACGGACTCTCAGAATACTTCTGTGCCCTGGAAGGCTTTTAGTACCTGCCTACTAGGTTGAGTTAAAGATCAGGGAGAGGTGTTAAGGAACTCCACAGTGAGCAAATGTGCTTTACTCAGCCTGCAGACTGAACACTATCTTATCTTTAAATATTAATATACATGTCTCTGCTCTGATACTTCTTTTCGATATAGTTGCTCTTAAAATGCAGTTAGAGTGTTGATATACCTCTGAGCTTGCCTCCGTGTTTATAATATGTTGGGTTGGCAAATGAAACTCATTTTCATCATGTACCCTCCGAAGCCCTCCCTTGTTACTATTTTATTCCACACAAGGTACCGCTACTGGCAAATTGTAAATGTTTTATGGTGAAATTAAGAGTTTCTAAATACATTTTACTCTTTGCCTCTCATTATTTCATCTCCTAATAAGTTTCAATCATTTTAGCACCTGTTTAAATTAAAATCCCCGAGGAAAATAGCAATGGCAGATAGCAATTAATATGCTTTAAAAATTTGCTAGAAATTACTTACTAATATGGAGCATAATGAACTCAGATGCTGGTGTTTAATGAATGCAACACTAAAGTGAATCATCTTAGTGCTAAAATCCATCCACACATTTGGAACTTGTTAGTTTAGAGCCTTTTTTCTCAGGGGGACAGGTTGGGGGGAAGCAAGGAACATCAATGTCTTATGACTCTCGGGAGATCAAGGTGATCCACAAATTCTTTGTGTGTGGGTGTCTGTGTGCTCGAATCCCTAGAGATCCTTGGTGCCCTGCTGTCCATCCTGTGCGTCTGGGTGGTGACGGCTGTGTTGGTGTACCTGGCATGTGAGCGCCTGCTGTACCCTGATTACCAGATCCAGGCGACTGTGATGATCATCATTTCAGGCTGTGCGGTGGCAGCCAATATTATGTAAGTCACCCCGCCCATAAAAGCTTGTTTTTAACCCTGTGTGGACATAGACAGTGGGGTTTTTCTTGATGTTCGTTTTTGCTTGATTTTTCCATTTGTGGAGATGGTGAATTGAATAAACTGCCAATGAGGAAGTGCAAAGGCCGGGATCTGAATCTAGACCCAAGAGGCCCAGGATTGAGCTCCTAGCCAGTCTGCGCTCTCATATGTATTGATGGTTCCATATGGGAAATGACTTACTCCTATTTATTTAAAAAATTTTTTAAAAAACGTTTTATTTATTTTTGAGAGAGAGAGAGAGAGAGAGAGAACATGAGTGGGGGAGGGGCAGAGAGAGAGGGAGACACAGAATCTGAAGCAGGCTCCAGGCTCTGGAGTGTCACCCCAGAGCCCGATCCAGGGCTCAAACCCACAAACCGTGAGAGATCATGACCTGAGCCGAAGTTGGACACTTAACTGAGCCACCCAGGTACCCCATCCGATTTGGTTTTTGTTACATGATCACATTATGGGTTCCCAGAGTGCTGGGTTGGAAGGGATCTTAGATTTTGTTTACTCCAGTCCCCTTTCTACTTTTGAATTCTCTTTTGCAACATCCCCATAAAATAGTCATTAGTGTCATATATTTTAACAGAACTAGTAACAGGGAATTTGTTCCTCTCAAAAGCAGTCTATCTTATCTTTGTATCATTGTAAGACTGCCTGAAAACTCCTTCTTAAGCTCTATTAGCTAGTCGCTGTCTTTAGTTTCCACCTTTTGGTCCATTCTCTTATCCAGGCAGTCTTAATTCATTCTTATGAGACATGTGATGTTACTGGACATGTGATCATTTCTGTATTGGTCTGCTCTTACCCAAGTAAGCTACTTGATTGTTCATGACAAGGGTGTGGGGTGGGTGCTGTTAAGGCCAGGCCTTTGGTCTTTTTTGGTTGATTTACTCCTTCCAATCTGATAGCCTGATTCTGGGCAACCCGAATTAAAACTGCATCATCTACCTACCTACCTACCCTACCTATCAATTATCTGTGGTGAACAGAATAATGGCTCAAAGATTTCTTCAAAGATTTCCATATTCTAATCCTTGAAACTTCTGAGTATGTTAACTTACATGGTAAAGGAACTTTGCAAATGTGATTAAGTTCAGGATGGATCTTGAGATGGGGAGATTATCCTAGGTTATCTAGACAGGCCAAATGTAACCAGAAAGATCCCTGTGAGAGGGACACTTGAGGTCAGAGTAAAGGGAAGATGCTGTATTGCTGGCTTTGAGGACAGAGAAAGGATCCTGGAGCTAAGGAAAGTAAGTGACCTCTAGAAGCTGGAAAAGGTAAGATAATGAATTCTCTCCTAGAATCTCCAGAAGGAATGTAGTCCTGCATACCCATTTTAGAACTATAATACAATATATTTATATTGTTCTAAGCCACAGAAGCTTTGTAATAATTTGTTATAGCAACAAAAAGAGACTCATATACACTATCTGTGTATCATCTATCTATCTTGTGATGCAACATGATACATGCTATGAGATAGGCTTATACCTGAAAGTGAAGAAGAATCACATTTTAAACAGTGTCTTTTAAGGAAGGCACAATGCAATCTCTGATATTAGAGGAAAATCTGAATGTGTACATCTTGAAAACGCTCCTCAGGTCACTCTAATACCCATACCTTTTGCCTGTGTCAGTTCCTCACCTCTTAGTGTGCAAACTGTTGCTCGAAATATCTAAGCTAACCAATTAGAAGAGTGGTATTTGACGCTATTACTGAGTAGATCCCTATTTCCATCCAGCTAACTTGAAAATGTGTTTCATATTGGCACTGGAGAAAAAGTGTGTAGAGTTCAATGCAAATCTATCAGCACAAGGAGACAAATAAGGCAGAGCACATGTGCTGCTGACTGGGGTCAATAACATTATCTTTGCATAAAGAGAACAATATGTCCCCAAGACAGCAGGGACAATGAAAATATTAATAATTTCCCAAGAGGCATATGTCACATAGGTTGTGTCGATGCTACATCAATATGAAGGATACAGCTAGCTAACTTCCCCATAAATCTAGAACCTTGATAATCGAGTTTGACTTTCTAAATAGATGCCATCCAAATTTTCTTCCTACAGCAACTGCTTTTGAACTTTGATCTTAACATTGCAGGTGCTTTTCCTACTTAGAAAGATAAGGAAATTGAAAAGTGGTGACTTCCCTGTGCAAGTAGGTAGTTATTTATAGAAAAAGATATTGAGTGACTATAATGTTTCTCCTAGAACTGGGATTATAGTTTCAAGTGCTGCTAGATGCTGTGTTGTCTGAATACAGAAATATCAGAACCATAATTTGGGAATAAATCAAATCCTTGCAGACTCCAAATCAGGACAGAAAATTCTAACAAAAGTTGCAAAGGGATTCTAGGATAAAGATTACTGACAGAGCCTTGAGGCTATTGCATGCTAAGTTTTCTCTGCCTGAAATATTCCCTCCTCTCCAGCCTGTAATTTAAATCTAACATAATCTTTCAAATCCAACTCAATTACTTTGTTTAACTAAATCAGACTTCCCTGTTATATTATCTATAGTACCTGTTCTTACTAGAACATTTTAATAATGAAAATTTTCCACTTATGGGTGTCTTTTTAAAATCTATGCTATCTCCATCATACTTAAAGCCACACCAGGGAAGGTTCACGTCTGTTTCATTCACCTTTATACCCCAAGCATTTAACAGTGGCTGGCACACAAGAGTCCTTAAGTTGTTTTTTTCTAATAAAATGAGTAAAAGAATGAATGACAAGGTGATGAGCACACATGGATAGATCTAGAAAGAGAGTATGTTAACTGCCAGCCATATTAAGCTGTCTGAGGATTCATAAATGGTAATTATTAATTAAGGGTGAATTTATGTCCAAACACTGACCATCTAAAAACTGTGCATTATGTAACGATCAAATATTGCTGGATAGCAGTCATTCTACTTTGTGGATAATGACCTTGGGTTTCACAGACACTTTACCAGCAAATAGACTGGGATGTGTAGTACTAAATAATATTTTTTTAAAACTTTTGTTCCAAAATAAAATCAGGTGCATAATTTATATGCCTAATACTTATCTCTTTGACTTGGGTAGGAGATGTTAAATTTTGTAATATGTTATCTATAGAGAGAGAATGAGGCCACAGCTCATACTCTTAGGACTGTATATACATATGTGTTTATATATATATATGTATATATATATGTATGTATATATATATATACATATATATATACATATATATATACATTTGCATATATATACATTAATATATATTTACACACATATATGTGATACATTAATATATTTTAGTCTTGTTAATAGCTAATATACACAAATGCATCATTGGCCATTAAAAATTATTCAAATTTTAAATTCTCATAGAAATAAACAAAATTAAGTAAAATACAATATTTTTAAAAATCCAAACTTGATGAAATTTTCTTATTTTGTTTTACCCCTTTCTGCTGCTTTTTGTATTTGAAACCAGTACATTTAATTAATCTCCCACCAAAGCTCAGCTTTAAGCTTAGCTCAGTGCCTAGCATTCAGTAGATGCTCAATAAACATTTCCCCTCCTTATTGTCAAATAGTTTCATCTAGGAAGTGATGCTTTCCGGTTTTAACGTGAACCAGAGTAGCATTAGGTAGATGGAAGAGAAGACAGGTGAACCTTTGTTGTCTGTCCTTGTGTAAAAATTTAAAACTTGTATGATACATTTGTTTTCAAAATTAGTCCAAAATAGTACATTTTACAGCATTAATATTTCAACTATCTTCCATCTTGGATAACACATGCTCTTGTCAACTGCTTCATTATGCCGCATAGGTTTTCAATGGCTAATCTCATGTGTGCCAAGAACATGCTTTTCTCTTTCAGACTAAGTGTGATTCTGCACCAGAGACATGCTGGACACAATCACAAGGAAGTGCAAGCCAATGCCAGTGTCAGAGCAGCCTTTGTGCATGCCCTCGGAGATCTATTTCAGAGCATCAGTGTGTTAACCAGTGCACTTATTATCTACTTTAAGGTGAGTATGTTTGAGTTGAGTTTACTCACTGTCATAGTAAGTTTATAGATTAGGTACTGCAGAAGCTGACCTGCCAGTATTAACCTAAATGAGGGTGGCCAGCCTCTATTTACCTATACCAACTACTTTGCAAGGTTTAAACAAACAAACAACACATATTCAAAGCCTGAAACCTTAGACTTTCCAGATTCATAAGTACTATGTCTCCAAATGTAGGGCTGCCAGTCTTCCAAGAAAGTAGTTCCTTTTGTCATGGAGTTAAGATGAACAGCAATGGAACCATGAATACCTTAGGATTCTTGGGTTGTAAGCAACAGAAAGGATGTCTAGCTTACTTAAGCAAAAATATATTTATTAGTTGAAATGTATTGGATGTACTCTTGGATAGAAATCAAGGTAGAAATAAGGACAACATTAGGTATCTTAGATTTCAGAAACTATCCAAATTCTGTCCCAGGTACCAGTGCAGAAATGACTGCGAGTCAACCAATTTTTTTCCATTTCTTGGCATTCTGCTGGAGATTCTCTTTCTCTGGGAAAGAGAGCCCACCAGACCTAGCTTGGGTCTTGTACCTGCTGCTTGGCTGGGGAGGAAGAGCACCTGATTGACTGTCCCACCAATATCACCCCCCAGTGGGGGAAAGATAATTCTCCCCTCGCCCCCGACAAATCAGGGTGTTAATGGAAAGTTGAGATGGATCTTGGATGAAACTCTGACCCTAAACAAACATTTACTATAGATCTGTGTTTCTTGTACCAAGAACTAACAGAAGTGGGTTGGGGTGTAGGTGGGGGAAATGGAAAAGAAGAGCATTTAGCTCTGTTGTTTGCACCTTGATTGTCCAGTTATCAAGGACTCTGTATTATTTTTACTAAAAAATGAAAACACATAAATAAAAATTATAAAGACATATCTGAATTCAATTGAG
Source organism: Panthera uncia (assembly GCF_023721935.1). Classification (NCBI taxonomy): domain Eukaryota; kingdom Metazoa; phylum Chordata; class Mammalia; order Carnivora; family Felidae; genus Panthera; species Panthera uncia. The sequence goes on along the minus strand of NC_064812.1, from coordinate 21,889,011 downwards.
CAAATATTCACTGAAAGCTTTAAGTTTAAGGCAAAATCATTCACACTTGTCCTGGGTAGTGGAGTTTGAGAGTTTCTCAGAGGTAATGAGGCATGGACTTTTCTGTGGGACAAAACTTCATCAAAGGCAGAAGGACACGTATCTCTTCTGGAGCTAATGGCTCCAGTGGTGAGACAGGGCAAGAATGAGGCCTCAGCTCATACTCTTAGGACTTAATCAAAGATGCCTGTCTCAAACATTTCTCCAAAGAAGACATCCAAATGGTCAACCAACACATGAAAAAATGCTCAACATCATTCATCATCAGGGCAATGCAAATCAAAACCACAATGAGATACCACCTCATACCCGTCAGAATGGCTAACATTAACAACTCAGGCAACAACAGATGTTGCCAAGGATGAGGAGAAAGAGGATCTATTTGAACTGCTGGTGGGAATGTAAACTGGTGCAGCCACTTTAGAAAACAGTATGGAGGTTCCTCAAAAAATTAAAAATAGAACTACCCTACGGTCCAGCAACTGCACTATTAGGTACTTATCCAAGGGATACAGATATGCTGTTTTGAAGGGGCACATGCACCCCAATGTTTATAGCAGCACTATCGACAATAGCCAAAGTATGGAAAGAGCCCAAATGTCCATTGATGGATGAATAGATAAAGAAGATGTGGTATATATATACAATGGAGTATTATGTGGAAATCAAAAAGAATGCAATCTTGCCATTTGCAACTACGTGGATGGAACTAGAGGATATTATGCTAAGCAAAATTAGTCAGAGAAAGACAAACATCATATGACTTCATATGAGGATTTTAAGATACAAAAAAGATGAACATAAGGGAAGGGAAGCAAAAATAATATAAAAACAAGGATAGGGACAAAACATAAGAGACTCTTAAATATGGAGAACAACAGAGAGATGCTGGAGGGGTTGTGGGAGGGGGGATGGGCTAAATGGGTATGGGGAATCTACTCCTGAAATCATTGTTGCACTATATGCTAACTACTTGGATGTAAATTTAAAAAAAAAAAAAGATGCCTGTCTTGAATATGTGCCATCCTGAGGAGGGAAAGAAAGGAAACAACCCCAGTCTGCCATGACCAAGCTCCAGCTGGGCCTTGGTCATGTGCAACCTCTGGGCAGGTGATACCCTTTCTTCTCATTATAAGGAAGGCTGAAAAGCCATTGACTATTATATAAATGTGTGCATATTTTCATCACATACTCTGTGCTTCTATTACCAGAAAAGTCAAATCAGGCCTTTGGAAAGAACACTCAAGGCCCCTCTCCTTTATGTCTTAAATTTAATTTTTAAATTTCTTCAGCCACTGATAGTTTAAAGCTTAAAAGAAGGATTGAATCTTCAGGAAATCTTGCCTCTGAGTTGGATGTCAAGTTTCCGGGAGGTGAAAGGGTGATAGAGAGAAAAAGAAGCAGGGAGGTTTACTCATTTTATTATAAATCAGAATTTCTGCATGGAAGGCCTGAATTCAGTTAACCTAAGTCCCTATATTTTCTAGCCAGACTATAAAATGGCTGACCCAATCTGCACATTCGTCTTTTCCATCCTGGTTTTGGCCAGCACCATCACTGTTTTAAAGGACTTCTCCATCTTACTCATGGAAGGTAGGAGTGATTTCATTATTATTTCCAGGATCGGTGTTTCTCTTCCCTATAATCACAGAAGGGAATGGCATCAAGGCAAATCCACTGTTAATTTGCATTATAAGGAAAATCTAAATTTATAAGGATTTTTTGTGAAAACAAATATTATGATTTTTCTTCATATGGGAACAAAAAGAATTGCCTTCTCTTTTTTCCTCCAGCAACTATTAAATGATATGGCATACGATAAAAACAATATGTACAAATAATAAGGATAGGCACTGAGGGAGATATTGTGAAAATATAAATTTCTCCCTAGATATATGGAAAAGGCCTAAGAAAAATTGAATAAGCTATCTCTTAGGCAGCATTATAGCTACTATGAAGGGCTTGTCTAAAACCCTTGTTAGACCAGGCCAGCACTCAAACTTCAAGGCATCAGAATCACTTGGGGTCTGTTAAAACACAGATTTCTGGGCCCATCCTGATAGTTCCTGAACTGGTGGGTCTGGGGCAGCAGCTGGGAATTTGCATTTCTTTTTCTTTTTTTTTTTTAATGAAATTGCCAAATTGGTTTCCATACAACACCCACTGCTCATCCCAACAGGTGCCCTCCTCAGTGCCCATCACCCACTTTCCCCTCCCCCCACCCCCCATCAACCCTCAGTTTGTTCTCAGTGTTTAAGAGTCTCTTATGGTTTGTCACCTTCCCTCTCTGTAACTTTTTTTTCTCCCCTTCCCCCCGCCCCTGGTCTTCTGTTAAGTTTCTCAGGATCCACATATGAGTGAAAACATGGTATCTGTCTTTCTCTGCCTGGCTTATTTCACTTAGCATAACACTCTTCAGTTCCATCCACGTTGCTACAAATGGCCAGATTTCATTTTTCCTCATTGCCAAGTAGTATTCCATTGTATATATAAACCACATCTTCTTTATCCATTCATCAGTTGATGGACATTCAGTCTCTTCCCATCATTTGGCTATTGTTGAAAGTGCTGCTATAAACATTGGGGTACAAGTGCCCCTATGCATCAGCACTCTGGGAATTTGAATTTCTAACAAGACGCTGATGCTGCTCGTCCAGGGACCACACTTTGAGAACCACTAGAATGACCTTTTCACACTACTGAAGGATTACTACACAAAAGGCACAAGAATGGAACCTAGAAAAGTCCATCAGAATTAGAGGTTTGCATCATATCAAGCAGTTGGATGATCAAGAATATCCAGACATTGGCTTGAACTTTTCTTTTTTGTCCAGCACATTTTGACGTAAGGCAGACAGAGTCTCAGAGTGCACGTGCCTTCACAAAAGCCCACATTTCCTTAGTGTTCACTGCTGAGTACACGTTTAAGAGTTTTGTTCCTTTGGGCACTATAAACGTTGGAGGATGATGATGCTGACAACGGTGAATCACAAGATGGAGTCAAGCGTCACTAACAAATGAACGTCCTCTCTCTGAAGGTGACAATATTTGGTTTGTCAAGTCACAGATGCATCCATTTCCTTTCCTGAGGGCCAAGCACTGAGCTGCAGCTGTTGTTCCTATTAAGGAACTTTGCTGACTTACAGGTGGATAAAAGGCAAATGGGTATCCATCGGAGATGAGTATTTTCCATCCCTGTCTCGCAGCATAGCTCTTCTCAGGTGATTATCTCTTCTTATTTAAGGAAAATGTAGCTAACTTAAAACAACCTTCGTAAACATTTATTTTTGAAAGAGAGTGTGAGAGCGAGTGGGGGAGGGGTAGAGAGTGGAAGACAGAGGATCTGAAGCTGGCTCAGACCTCAGGAGCTCTGAGTGCAGTGCTCCAACCCACGGATTGTGTGATCATGACCTGTGCCGAAATCAAGAGTCGCTTAACTGACTGAGCCATCCAGGTGCCCCAGGAAAATGTAGCTAATTATTGAAGCTGACAGGTAACTCCTACCTGGAAGATGCTTTTTTTTAATTTTAATGTTTATTTATTTTTGAGACAGAGAGAGACAAAGCATGAACGGGGGAGGGTCAGAGAGAGAGGGAGACACAGAATCCGAAACAGGCTCCAGGCTCTGAGCTGTTAGCACAGAGCCCGACGCGGGGCTGGAACCCATGAACCGTGAGATCATGACCTGAGCAGAAGTCAGACCTTAACCAAATGAGTCACCCAGGTGCCCCATTTTTTAAACTGGGTTTTCAAATTACATTAGCATACAATAATACTTGTACTTAATAAAGTTTTATAAAAATATAGAAAGGAATAAAATTATAAAAAGTCTTTCCATTTTTTTACCTTTGAATTTTCAGTCCCATTCTTCAGAGGTAATACCTACTGATAAGTCATCCCAAAATATCTGTGCATTCACACACACACACACACACACACACACACACGTCTTTTTTTATACAAACAGAATTTTGCATTGATACATAATTTTGCTCTGCACCTTGCTTTCTTTACTTGGAGGTCTTTCCATATGAGCATATATAGAGATACACCCTATTCCTTTTCATGGTACAAAGTATTACACTGTATGCATGTACTTGCTTATTGATGATATTACAAATTATGGTGTAATTACCATGTGCATATATATATATATATATATATATATATATATAGTGCTTGTATGTCTGTGGCATAACTCCTAGAAGTGGCTTTGCTATTTCAAAAGTTATGTGCATTTAAAAATTTGATAGATGTTGCCATTTCTACCAAAAACGCCATATCAATTTCTTTCCCACCAATAGGATTTGACATTTCCACACATCCTCACCATCACTGAGTATCATCAAAACGTTGATTCTTTTCTAATATGATAGGTGAAATACTATATCTTATTGATTCCATATGCAATTCTTTCATTATGAGAGATATTGAGTGATTTTGCATATATTTATTAACTTGGGTAATTATTTTTTAAATACTAATTAGCTATTTTCCTGGATGCATTGATATTTTGCAGGCTCTCCCTCAGGAAAAAAAGTTTCTTGTATATGATGAAGCACTGAAGCCAGTGGGAACATATCTTCTTGTTTGTTGATATTATTTTACAGAGTAAAATAAGTAACAGTGGACTTGTGTTCTCCATAAAAGTAAAGAGATAACAGAGGCAAGAGAGAAGGGGGTAGTGGAATAGTGCGATTTCATCTCAAGGGTCCTAGATGAATGACAATAGGTCTTCAAAGGGTCAAATGAAACTCCTCAGAGGTGACACATTAGGCCTATTAGTCAGCTTTGGGTTGGTATACTTAGAGTCGACTATTTGCGTAACATTTCACACTGAGAGCCTGTTCTTTAGAGTCTGACATCTCCCTTATCTATATATCCTAAGCAATGCTTCTTAACCTCTCTGATTCCCAATTTCCTCTCCCCAGTGAAATAGGAATTGTAACATTGATAATTAGCTCTTAAAGTTCTTAGAACTACTAAGTAAGATAATCACTATGAATACAGTACTTAGCACAAACCTTGACATATGGCAGTTTCTCAATAAAGGTGTGTTATTATCATTATAATATAACGATGTTACAATATAACAATGCCACCCACGAATCCATTCTATGGCTACTCTGAGAACTCTTTCAATTTGTTTCTAATGCCTGAGTTCACAGAGTAAAAGAACATGTTGACCAGCTCTTTGTTACCCCATGAAACAATATGAAGTGGGATTAAACTAAACTCAAACTGTACAGAATTTTAATATTAGCCTCAAGGAGGAAGTCTCCATGAGCAAGGTTCTTAAATCCTGAAAAAAGAGGGTTAAGGATTCCCTATTCCTTTAGTCCTTTAAAGTTATTCTTGGGGCACCTGGGTGGCTCAGTGGGTTAACTGTCCGACTTCAGCTCAGGTCATGCTTTCATGGCTTGTGAGTTCAAGCCCCGCTTCAGGCTCTGTGCTAACAGTTCAGAGCCTGGAGCCTGCTTCGGATTCTGTGTCTCCTCTCTGCTCCTCTCCTGCTTGCACTCTGTCTCTCAAAAATTAATAAACATTAACAAAAATTTAAAGTTATTCTTGACTAGCTGCTCATTATAATCATTTGGGAAGCTTTTTAAAAATACTTGTGCCTAGGCCCCCCATACCCAGAGATTCCAATTTAATCGACTGGGGTAGGGACCGGTTTTGTGTTTTTTAACATGCAGCCAAGCTTGAGAACTACTGCAAGGCACAGCTGCCCAGTGGCTCTTAATGTTAGTGCAATGGTTCTCAACCTTGGTTGTATGTTAGAATCACCGAATGAGCTATAAAAATACTGATGCTTCATCTTATCCCCAGAGGGTCTCATTATTTGGTCTTGGGTGTAATCTGGTGATCAGGATTTCTAAAATCTCCTCTGATGATACTAATGTACATTCAAGTTGGAGAGCCATATCAACTATATCGAAAGTGTGTCGATTTCAGAGCTCATCCATAGAAATTTTCTTTAGGGGGACTGGAATGAATATATATATGTATGTATATATATATGTGTGTGTGTGTGTGTGTGTGTGTGTATATATATATATATATATATATATATATATATATATATCACCAGGTGTTTGTATTGTGTCTATACGATTGAAGTAGAAGCTAAAAGGTGGTCATCCTTAATAATCTTTTCATCCTCTTTGGGTTAGTTGGCAGGGATTTAGTTATTGCATCAAATAGCCTTATCATTGTCATTCTGGTTGAGTTGATTTAAAAAAAATAGCTTTATCATCTTTATGCTGGTTGAGTTGATTAAAAAAAAAAACAACTTATGTTAAACTGATGTGTTTTCCAATCCTAACCACCCATTAACTTGCCCTCTCTCTAGGCAAGGCTAGGACCCTTAACACTTCCATATCCTCTCATCTTCCAAATGACAGTCCTTGTAATGTTTGAAGAAAGTGATCCTTCTTCCCTTAGCCTTCACTTCTTCAAGCTAGAGAAACCCCAGTTCCTTTAGTCCAAAAGAATAGCTGATTGGCTGCCAGGGTCCCTCCCTCCCTGTGTGCCCCATACTATTCCTTTAGAAGCAAAGATGGTGTCAAACTCTGATCTTATATGACCAAGACAGTAAACCCTGACTAATGTACCTAAATAAATAAGAATTCTATAAATAGATGGTATTACAATGTTAGGATCATCTATTAACTCAGTTTAGTTAATGACCTGTCAGATAACTACTATTATGTAGCATTGCAGTATACAAAGAACAGATATTTTCCCATTTTCTCCTCAAAGAATTTAGTGTACATATTGCTCTTATCACCCCTCTTTTACTACAGATGTGCTGAGGATCAGAGAAGTTCCATGATTTGGGTAAATTCATGGTAGTTGTGGTCAGAGTGCTAACCGGGAATTATTTGATTCCAAATCCCACGTTCCCTCATTTTGCTTTTTAGAGCGTATGCAAAGATAACTGGAAAAAGCTCAGTTGGTTTAATAACACACCCTGAAAACCAAGAATGATTACTATTGTTGGTTATTGCATAATAAAGTCTTTCATGTTGAACCCTTTGAAAGAGTCAGGTGAATTTAATTTGTAAACATCTGAAGTAAGAAACCAGAAAAGCGGAAGACAAGTTGATAATCCTGGGGAAAATTTTGCAGCCCCACTTAGCCATGTTAATGAGCTGTATTTAGTTAAATAACAAAGAGCCTCCCTCCCTTTCCCCTTGTCAGGTGTGCCAAAGAACCTGAACTACGATGATGTGAAAGAGCTCATCTTAGCAGTGGATGGAGTGGTGTCTGTGCACAGCTTGCACATCTGGTCTCTAGCAATGAACCAAGTGATTCTCTCGGCTCATGTTGCTGCAGGTCAGTGAGTTTTGTAAACACCCTGCTAAAATTCAGTCCTTGCCCTGTAAACTCAATAATTTCCCTCCTTTCTGTACAGCTGCCCTTCGTGTCTGTTGCCTGTCAAAACAACCGTGGAGTGTTTCCTATTACCAAAGCCCTTTGAAAAAAGCCCTTGTCAATGTTATCATGGCAACAGTGATACTGAGGACATCCCTTGAGGCAGACTGCAGAGGGTAGTGGGTAGAATGAATGGCTAAAATGCCACCCAAAGTTCAAGGTCTTCAACTCGGAAAATTAGATCTCACCTGTTTGACTTGGTGCCCGATGAATTAAATAATGGGATGAGCTCAACAATAAACTTCATTGAATTATTTCCTGTGTCTGAGATGCTCTGCCTATTACAGAAGATTAAAAAAATGAAGGAGACCTAGGTCCCATACTTAAGATTCTAACAGGTTAAAAGATGTGCTAGTAGGAATTAATGGTGATTCCCTCACTGGATGGTTAGAAATTCTGTAACCATGTGAGATAATTCTTAGGATTTGGGGTTTATTCTAAAAAAGTGCTTTCTCAACTAGAATGTGATTTGTGCACCATGTGTCCTAGAGCTGGGGAGATAGGCAGTGGGGGAGGGGAAGCCTCTCACTGCTTCAGGAGACAGCTCAGGCCAAATGATATGTTAGGCTGCTAAAAAAATAATTCAAGAAGTTACTTAGAGGCAAGGTACAGGATCACTGGCGACAGGCATTTGAGGACTATGCTTTCTCCGATATCCTCGGCTTTGCTGAGAGGCTCAGATGTGGCTACAGGTAATTTATAGCATCTACTACACCAATATTTCACTGCAGATGTAAGAATCTAGTAAACAATCAGGTTACTATGGAGGGAATCTTACAGCTTCCTGATATCTTTTGGGACAAGAGAGAAGATGGCAGTGAGGTTCCTGCTCAAAGAAGAGTCTGTAGGGAGCTCTAAATGCTTCCCTGTTCCTATCACTAGTCTTGGTATAAATGCTGATTAGATACAAGAGCTTCAACGCAAAGATCTCTGGGGACTGGTGGGAAGGGCTGTATAAAAAATCAGAGCTTTGTCTTGGCTTTTTTCAGGCCTTATCTCCCCTTCCATGGTCAGGTTCTAGGAGGGCCAGACCCAACAGAGAACTGTGGGCAGGAAGAGTTTCCATAGTGATGGGTACTTTGCTGCACTAGAATTTCCCCCTGTCTTGTCTGTGTAGATATAGCTGATTATCAGAGCCAGAGCGCTTCCCCTGAGTGCTCCGCCTATGGCCCTCCCCACCAGGTTAAAGACAAAGTGCTTGAGGCTGGAAGTTTAGCCGTCACCCATGTGTGTACAATCAGTGCCCCTCTCACTGTGGTTCTTTCTCAACAGCAGCCAGCCGGGACAGCCAGGTTGTTCGAAGAGATATTGTAAAAGTCCTCAACAATAGCTTTACTGTGCACTCACTCACCATTCAGATGGAATCTCCAGCTGACCAGGACCCTGACAGTTTTTTCTGTGAAGAACCCCGGGACTAGTTCAGTCACAATGTCAACTTCCAGAGTTCAACGGCCTACTACACACTGCTCTGCAGTTTCTAGAATATAAGGAATAAAGAACCAAAGGAAGAAGTTTGAGAAATTCATGATACAGTACAGTGCACATTTTATTCTTCTTTATTTAGCTCCATCCACCATGAATGAAGATGCATATAGATTCATTAATCAATTGGATTCTCAACTCATCAGTAGCTGTGTTCAATCACAGGAATGTGTGTATGGACTATTCCTGACTGGGGCTGAAGTAACAGCTGTTTGTAACCATAGGCAATAAAAAGTTCATCTCCCTTCAGTGATGTATCCTGAGGATGAGTGGGTAAAATTGAACTTGGGAAAGTCTTATTAGGAATCAGTGCCCAGGAAAAGTCACAAAATTCTCCTCAAATGGGAGAAAAAAGCAAACTAGGAAGAGCTTAAGTTAAAAGAGATGCTGGAAGCTTAACACCCCACTAGAACTTGACTCTCTGGCCAGTTTATAATAGGATTTGGAGCAGTTTCTTTTTACTCCCTATCAGCATCACCATTCCCTAAATGGGGTAGAAATGTCCTCTTTCCTTCTCACAAATTATGTTTTAACATGTCTAAAACTATTGAATGGTATTTTGCTTCTCTGTGTAAAAGCTCTGGACAAATGAAAAATTATGAAATTGCTGCTTTTTGAGTGTTTTCACTTGGTGTGACCTAATAACAAAACAAGGAGGCACAGAGCATCAGAGTTCTTATTCCAGATCATATGGAAAATAATTTAGTCAAATAATTAAGAACTCCCAGGTCTTAAATAATATTTATGGAATACCAAGTATTGTCCAGGTATTGTACTAGGCTTTTCAGATGTGTCACCTCATTTCATTTGAGTGACAACTTTGGAAAGTTGCAATTAATACCATCGTTATATAGACAAGGACATAGGCTCACAGAAGTTAAGTAATTTAACCGATATCATTATTCATTCATTCAAAAACAATTTTTCAGAGCACCTGGGTGGCTCAGTCAGTTAAACATCTGACTCTTGATCTTGGTTCAGATCATGATCTTACGGTTCATGAGATGGAGCCCTGGGTCGGGCTCTGAGCTGACATACTGGAGCCTGCTTGGGATTCTCTCTCCCTTTCTTTCTGCTCCTCCTTCTCTCTCTCTCAAAAATAAATAAATAAACTTTAAAACAATAGATAATCTTTCAATACAGGTTATGAGCTAAGCATTGGTGAACTATGTCAGTATGGCCTTTGTGTTCATGGAGCTCCTCCCCTTTTGTTGGGAAGACAGGCATTCCACCAATAAACACCAAGAATGTACTACAAATAGTGGCAAATGATGAAAGGAGAGAGGCTGATTTAGGTTGGTGGAGGTCGATGGGGAGCCTCTCTGAAGAAACAGCACCCAAGTTGAGACCTGAACAGTAGGTGGTAGCCAAACGAATTGTAAGAACATTCTAGATGAAGCAAGAGCATGAATGGATACCATGAAGAAAGTACTTGGTGTCTGGGAGGAAATGAAGATGGCCATTGTGGCTGGAGGGCAATAAGTGAGGGGTGAGTTAAAAAAACATTGAGGACATGAAGCAGGAGAGAATGACAAGTCCGGCTGGCAAGGCAAAATTCTCTCATTCTGAGTCATTGATTGTATAATACCATGCTTCTAGCCCTGATTGTAACTCAACATCACTTGTAGAGAGTAAAATAAAATAAAGATGTGCAGGCCCACATCCTGGAAATCCTGAATCAATGGATCTGATTTGGAACTTAAACTTCTGTACTTTTTTTTTTTTTTAACATACCCAGAGATGTTTTAATTTTTTTTTTTTTCAACATTTTTTATTTATTTTTGGGACAGAGAGAGACAGAGCATGAACGGGGGAGGGGCAGAGAGAGAGGGAGACACAGAATCGGAAACAGGCTCCAGGCTCCGAGCCATCAGCCCAGAGCCTGACGCGGGGCTCGAACTCACGGACCGCGAGATCGTGACCTGGCTGAAGTCGGACGCTTAACCGACTGCGCCACCCAGGTGCCCCCCAGAGATGTTTTAAAGAACAGCCAGGGTCTAGAAGAACTTCAATCAAAAGAGGTCACTGAGTATGGGAATTCAGACACATAACCAGGATACCTACAATAATATCTTGAATTGCAAACACATGGATGGGGCACAGAAAAAGTGATGGGCATTGCCGTGTGGGCATGGCTGTTGAGGCTTCATGTCATTGAGGTGACAGTCATGTTGGACTTTGAATAGATCTGGAGTTTCTGTAGACAGATGAAGAAAAGGGCATTCTAGACAAAGGGAAGACTGTATGGAAGGCATACTCAGGGTTACCTGTTAGTTTTTAATTTGAAAAGCAGAATATATGTGGCAAAGGAAACTTTCAACTCTGATTTTAAAACTATATACTTTTTACCACTTTACCATTATTAATATTGTAGAGAATAAGAGTTATGTCTCTGATGATTTTTATGTCACTGTCAGCATCTAGCAGGGTGCTGGAAACCTAACAGGCATTAAATAATTGTCGAGACAATGACTCTGGGGCCGTTCGTGGGTCTTGTCATTATTTTTCATTTACATTTGTATTTTTCTGGAAATTTGGGGGCCAAGAAAACATTGACTTTGACTGAGGAGGTCACATCTGTGCTATCTCTGCAAATCAATCAGCACTGCTGAAATAGCTACTTAGCATTCTGCTGACAGCTCGCCCTGCTCAGTGGAGACAAATAGACTTGTCCCCCACCTCAGTGAGCACATTTAGGCAACCAGAATTAGAGCCACTAAGGTTCCTAATGTCTCCTGCCTCAGCTGGCTCTCCAAATTCGAGGGATAGTTCATGCCAAATCATATCTCCTGTCTCAAAGACCATTGAATGGTTTTGCTTTTCCATATTTTGTGTAGGACAGAGCCCTTAAGACTTGGCAAACACACAAATTCTGGTGTAATTGTTCACTCTGCTTTCTTTTCAAAATCTCATTTATCTTTTATGTCAGAAACACACTGAATGCCAGGTAATCATAAGGTAGGGGGATTTGTATGTCAACCAAAGGAATTGCCCCATGGCTCCTAGCCATTTCTTCTGTCTCCCTGAAATTCTACTTCTTTTGTTGGCTAGATTGAAAACTCTGGATGGTAGATGTTTTGGGGATAAAGTGCAAGACAATCTGCAATGGGGATTTTAAGGATTTGCAGATGAAAGGGCAGATGACACCAAGGGACTTTATGTGCCATGTGTCAGTTTTGAAAGTCTGCTTCCCCCTTTGTCTCTTCCCTGCAGTTCAGGATCATGAACTCTAGGCCACTGACATTACTGGAATAGTGTAGTGGAATTCTTTACTTTATGCCATTGCATTCTCTCTGCCTGTCAAAACATCTTTCAAGTCATTCAAAGCAAGACGCTTTATTCTTCAGGCCAGCTTCACCGCCATCCTCCACATCTTTAATATGCTTCTCTGTCATCCAACATCCAGTCAAGATTTATCTAGGACTCTATGGTGATGTTAGGGCCCATAAAAGAAATTGATGTGTTCCATATGTTTGGTTACAGATGGGAAATGGGAATGTCGAAGGACACGAAGGAGAGAATGTTTGCACTTTGAACATCGTGTTTGTAGTTAGATTGCCTGAATTTGAATCCTAGCTCTTCCCATTATTAGCTCTGTGGCTTCAAGCTGGTTACTTAAATGCTCTGTCCCTCTGTTTGCTGATCGGCAAAAGCTCGCTATTCAGATGTGTGAGAATTTAATAAGTTAGGACACTTAAAGACATTGGACTTGTGCATAGCATGTGGCTAACACTCAGTAAATACTAACTTCTATTTATTCTTATTTACAAAGGGAGTGCATATGAATGTGTGCATGAACACAGATTTATATCATCCTGGCTTTTAAAAGGCTTTGAATCTTCAACACAACTCCCACAAGAGAGTGGCAGAATTATTGGTGAGAATTGAACAGCCCTTTCTCTCATGGAGCAATTGATGCTTGCTGAGATAAAGGTGTCTACTGAGAACATTGCCTAGTGAGGGAGGCATGGAGTCATTAAAATAAGTCCCTTTCTGACACACTCTGAAAACTTCTACTTTTATCTTTAAAGTAAACGCCTAATTAGTCACTCAAAGTACATTTATTAATAAAATACAGCTGTCCAGTTCAAGAAGGCAGAGTCACAGATCTCCCAGCCCTCTTCCCCTGCTCCTGAGATGTATCCCTTCCTTGGTTTCTTTTTCTCTCCCAGCCACAACTTGGCTCTAGCCATGTGTGTTTCCTCCTTTTGGTTTCTAAATTGTCATTAGCATGTAGGCACCATTTCCTTACCTGTTAAGTTTGGCAGAGCCAACAAAGACCTTTAGCACTCAGGTGTCCCCAAAAAACACCTGGCACGTGCATTTTATAGATTCTTGGAGAACACGGCTCTCTAGCTATAGCTCCACCCCGTGAACTATGAGCCAGAGAATCCTACACAGAGACAAGCCTCATTTTCTGCCATTAGGTTTAAAGTACCTTCAGGAAATGATTTTCTCAGCTCATCTCCCCGAATTCCCTGTTTTGGATCACAGGGCAATCTGTTTAAATGACTAATTAGAGAAATCATTAAAGGCACCAAGCAAATGTCTTTGAATACCCACATCCCAAGTTTTACAAGTCCTGCTTGATGTGACAGTGATAAAACCACTTAACAGTCCAGCACAGGCGGATATTTAAAAAAAAAAAGAAAAGGTGACCATATGTAGCTCAGTTTCTTAACTTTCAGATTTCACACTTAACGTTTGTCATTCTGTTATTGGGCACCTGTTTGAATTCTATTTTAAAATGTTAATGTATGTTGTTTAAAACAAAATCAGGAAAATGAGAGAGTTTGGTTAAGTCATCATCTTTTTGTCACTAAAATCATGGCATAAAATATTTCTCATAACACCAGTCAAGGCTGTAATGAGAATATATTCTTCCACTCTCAATCTTTTATTGGAGGATAGAACCCATTGAGGAAACAGATTGGTCTAAGGGAGATGGAAGATGATCTAAGAATCGTGGGCACTGTTGAAATCATCTTGGTCATTGGTATGAAACTCCAGTGGGGAAAAAGATGGCGGTCAGAGACAGTAGTAGCCCTTGACAGTTGTAAAAAACAAACATACTTGTGCTTCTTCACCCATAAAGGCCAGGAAGCGATGAGAGATGTTGAGCTGAATTGCACTCCTTTCAGGTATGTCAATCAAGCCCTAGGAGACAATGTTTCAGTATAATTGCCCTATATTTCCTTTCTTCAAAGGGATACCCATTTGCTAAAAACATAATTATCCTATTTGAAGCCATTGAAACCATGTGGTTGTTGTACACAGTCCAATGGTCCCTTCAAGTGTTATTTTCCTAGATCGTAGAGTTTAGAAGGTTTTGGGGGTATTACAGAAGAAGAAAGGGCACCAGCCGTACTGAAGAGATTATAAACCACGGTGAGTTAGCTTGTACAAAAGAATCAGGATCAGATGTGACTTTGGGATCTTGTTCAAAGTTGAACAGCATTCTTCAAATGGGAATCTGTAGGCACTTAAGAAGCTAATGCCCTGTTTCTTTTCCATCCTCTCTTTTATTTTTTCAGAGATGAGAGTGGATTTTATCTGGCATGTACAGGAAAATGATGAACAGTAATTTCTGTTACTGTCCCATTCTCCACTCCACATTTGTCTTTGACATGAAAGAAGGCTATAGTCAAAAAATATGAGTACCCTATGTTGATATTTCTTTAGAGAAATACTTTCTATGAATAATTAATGGCCTAGACAGATTTTTCTAGTTTCCACTTTCTCATAGAGTTCAGCACCTTGTATGAATTTGGATGGGGAAAGGACAGTTCAGATTTCCTCGGCTCCATGAGCTCTGAATTCATAAACAAGAAGCAGATTCTCTTTCTATTCAATCTCTAATCCTTTATAAATATAAAGACATAAAGAAGATTTTTTAAGATCTTAGATTAGGTCATCTTTAATGTTGACTAAAGGGAAAATTCTGAGGGAGGCAGTATGATCAAACGCAGTTGATGAAGACATCTCCTTCTCCTCTTCTCCTCCTCTTCCTCCTTCCCCTCCTTCTACTCCTTCTTTTCTTTCCCTTCCTCCTTTCTTCTTCCCCTCTGTTTTCTCCTCCTCTATTATAATTATTATTTTCATAGCTTTTAAACACTCTGGAATTTACCATTTATACCCCAATGATGGAGAATGTTTTACTTAAGTACAAACATTTGCACAATAGTAGAGACACTTCAATATACAGAGTTTGAAGAATATGACTAATCTCCTACCCTGAGACTTCATTTTATTAATTTTTAACTCATACAATTTATTTTCCAACTCATTTTACTAGTATTTATTGATCAACTACATGTCAGACACAAGGTCAGAGAGTACAATATTGCTTTAGATATGTTTATGTTACTCTAGAAGACTTCCATTTCTATCACGAGTTAAGAAATGACTGCATTACTAAATGCTGAAGGTCCTAAAAAAATTTATACTCAAAGGCTACACATCAACTCTGAGAAGTAAACGCACCTGCATGGCTTCTCCCCTGGAAAATATATTTCATAAAGGTATTTCTCAGGTGCAGTCAAGTCATGAAATTAGTCACATTTCCTGATGAAATCTTACTGATTGTTCCAGAACTTGAAGTATTTCACTTCACTTCTTTCTCCAGTTACTGAGATATCAGTGTGTCTCATTGTATAATAGCAAATATTGGGCAATGACTTGAGGGTTAGATGAGCTTGGAATGTTAGTACTGGAACAGGTAAGATTAAATAGGAAAAAAATTAACAAGAAGGGAAATAATGTGCATGCTGAAGACAATATGGCATTGATGAAAGAAATTGAAGAAGACACACACAAATGGTAAGATACCATCTGTTCAGAGATTGCGATATTGTTAAAATGTTTATGCTACCTAAGGCGATCTACAGATTCAATGCAACCTCTACCAAAATTCTAATGACATTTTTCACAGAAACAGAAAAAAAAATACTAAATTCATATGGAACCATAAAAGATCCTAAAAAGCCAAAGCTATCTCGAGCAAGAAGAACAGAGCTATAGGCATCACACTCCCTGATATCAAAATATATCACAAAGCTACAGTAATCAAAACAGTATGGTATTGGCATAACAGCAGACATATAGACCAATGGAAGAGAGATCATAAACATAAAGCCATGCATTTATAACCAAATGATCTTTGACGTGGGTGCCAAGAACACATAATTGGGAAAGGACAGTCTTTTCAACAAATTGTTTTGGGAAAACTGGATATCCACATGCAGAAGAATGAAACTGGACCCCTGTCTCACACAGTGTACAAAAATCAACTCATAATGGATTAAAGACTTAAGGGTAACACTTGGAACACTAAAACTATTTGAAGAAACCTAGGGGAAGAGTTTCTTGACCTTGGCCTGGGCAATGATTTTTTAGATATTACCCCCAAATCACAGGCAACAATAGCAAAATAGACAAGTGGGATTACATCAAACTAAAAAGCTCCTGCACAGCAAAGGAAACAATCAGCATAATGAAGAGACAACACATGGAATAAAAGAAAATATTTGCAAACCATAAATCTGATAAAGGGTTAATATCTAAAATATATATGGAACTCAAACAACTCAATAGCAAAAATCAAATAACATGATTGAAAAATGAGCAAAGGGTCTGAATAGGTATTTCTTAAAAGAAGACATGCAAATAGCCAACAGGTATTTGAAAAGGTGCTCAACTTCACTAATCACCAGGGACATGAAATCAAAACCACATGAGACATCACCTCACACCTTTTTGAATGACTATCCAAAAAGACAAAAGATAACAAATGTTGGTGAGGATGTAGAGGAAAGAGAACCCTTGTACACTGTTGGTGGGCATGAAACTGGTGCAGCCATTATGGAAAGTAGCATGGAAGATCCTCAAAAGTTAAAATAGAATAACCCTATGATCCAGGAACCCAATCCCACTTCTGGGTATATATCCAAAGGAAATGAAATCAGTATCTTCAAGGGATATATGCACTCCCATGTTCTTTGCATCACTATCAATAGCCAAGATATGGGAACAACCTATGTTGTCTGCTGACAGATAAATGGATAAATAAAATATGGTGTGCACATGTGCACATACTCGCGTGTGCGCACGCACACACACACACACACACACACACACACACACACTGGAATATTATTCAGCCTTAATAAAGGGAAATCCTTCCTTTTGCAACAGCGGGGATGAACCTTGAGGACATTATGCTAATGAAATAAGCCGGACACAGAAGGACAACTACTACATGGTGCCACTTATATGTGAGATCTAAAAAAGTTTAATTCATAAAAGCAGAGAGTAGAATGGTGGTTACCAGGGGCTGAGGAGTGGGGAATGGGGAGATGGTCAAAGGGTACAAAGTTCCCATTAACACAGGATGAATAAGTTCTGGATCTGATGTACAGCATGGTGACTATAGTTAATAATACTATATTATTTATCTGTAATTTGCTAAGAGAGCAGATCTGAAGTGTTCTCATCACACGTACACACATACATGGTAACTACTAAAGTGATGTAAATGTTAATTGGCTTGATTGTAGTAATGTTTTCACATAGTCAAAAAATCAATGTGCACATCTTAAATATATACAATCGTTATTTGTCAATTATACCTCAATAAAGCTGGAAAAAAAAGAAAAAGAGAATGGGGAAAGCTGACAGGGTGAGGTGGGGTAGGACTGGGAATCTTGAATTATACAATTTATTAAACAAAAAAGTGAATGGAGCCCCTGGGTGGTTCAGTCAGTTAATTGTCTGACTTCAGTTCCAGTCATGATCTTATAGCTTGTGAATTTGAGCCCCACGTCGGGTCCATGCTGGCAGGGCAGAGCCTGGAGCCTGCTTCAGATTCTCTTTCTCCCTCTCTCTCTACCCCTCCCCTGTTCATGCTCTGTCTCTCTCAAAAGTAAACATTAAAAAATTATATAAACAAAAAAGTGAAGATGTCAAATAGGCAGTGCTTATATGAGTCTGCATTTCAGGAAATAAATCTGGGCTACAGTTACAAAAGTAGTGGTTTTCTGGCTCCACATGGTTATACAGGAGGCTATACAGGATGGCCATGAAGGCCATCTTATAATGGTGCCATGTGGAACATTTAGTCTTTGTGGTAAAGGGGGAGAGAGAGGAGAGATATGCTTGTTTTTAACCACATCTTAAACTTGTCACTTGCAGTGCCTTTAAACTGACACATCTCATTTCTGCCTTGAGTCCACTGGCCAGAATTCATCCCAACCCAACTGAAAGGAATCTGGGAAGTATAGGGAAGCACGTGGATTATTTGTACTAACGGTCACTCACTCAGAGAGAGGAGACAATTGCTAGAGTGGTATACGTGGATAAGCAGGAGAGGAAGGATTCTGTGGTGCAAGTGTTGGGACTGGCTCTAGGGGGGCACTGGCTAATTTACCTACAAACCCGAGATTGTACAAGAACAGAGCTCTGCGGGTTGGTGGGCAGATGTGGTGGAGGCAGCCTGGCATGTTCTTCTGGTTGCTTCAGTTTTCTAAGTGAAGGAGGAAGAAAGGTCATTAATAGAGTGTGACAATGGAGGAGGAGGTATTGGGGATTTAAGGCAAGAGGAGGAAGAGTGAAATAGTCACCAAGGACAGGGAACAGTGGAAGGGCAATGATGAGAGAATGACAGTGCTAAGCCTTTGTCTCTCAGCTCCCAGCTGTCTACACTTGGCTTCACGATGCTGGGGTAGGGATGGCGTTAACTACACTTCTGCTTTGTGGGCTGCTTCCTGTTCAGAGGCCCTGGAGGGGGACCAGAAGCCTGCAGGGAAGAAAAGGAGACTTTCTTCTTGTTAGCTTCCTGCCTGATTTTCTCCTGATCAGTGTCAACCAGCAATGCTTCTTTAGCCTGGCTGTGGCAGTTCATTCTGGTTGCAGCGGTATTTCCAGTTTACATTTTATCCACCACTCACAGAACCAGCCTCATCACAGAAACTCAGAGCAAAGCAGCAGCTTGCTATATTCCTTCCTCAGGGGTCTAGACCCCAGCTGCACCATGGCCACCCCAGGCTAAGACACCAGCATCAACTGCTCAGTGCCTCCATCTCAAGGCACAGAGTTCTAGTTTCTTGGGGGTTTCCTTCTCTAGGTCTGAGCTCTATTAGTTTCCCAAGTCCTAAAAGTGTCAGCTGCTTATGGGGTTCTGTGTTTTATATTTTAGTGTTCTCTTTTTGCCTTCCAGTTCTTCAATACCTAGTTAATATATTTATATGAACCATAAAATAATAGAGAATAACTAATGTGGTCTCATTGGACCCTGATCGACACAATGGCTGTCTGACCACGAGAAAGCTATTCGACCTACCTAAGCCTTCATTTCATCACTGATAAATGGCTTAATAATACCCACTTTATTTTGTTAGTCATGACAATTAAATGAGTTGTGAGGATTAAAGTACTTAGCACATTGCACTACTTGGAGTAAGTTCTCAATAAGTTTTAGTTTTTTGAACTAAAATATAAAGTTTACTTTTTTGGGGGGGGGAACCTACTTAGATGGTTCCTTGTCCGGAAAGCTTTCCCTGACAGTCTACCCAATGCCAATCTCCATCTTCAGTGCTATACTTCCAACTAGATACCTGCTTGTGCTTTTGCCTTTGACTCTCTGTATCGTGTCTGTGGTGTTTATATTTGTTCCCCTCCCTGTTAATCATATTTATGATGAATAATAACACCTAGCATATGGCCTAACACAGAAAAGTCTTCAGTGAATTACCTTATTCAGAGTAACATACCCTTGTCCAGCAGACTTTAATGGTTATTAATTAAGATGGCAAAACACTTAATTCTTTCATATGTTTTCTTTTAAACACTAAATATGTGCACTTAAATTCTAGCCTTGGATTCATTCACTCCTGGTTCTAATCCAGTACATTTTTCTAGCTGTTTTGACTACATCATGAAGTAATATTTCTCACAATAAAATGGGGATACCGACACCTATACCACAAGGTTGTTGTGATCATTAGATAACTAATGTGACATCCTCATTGTGGCCTGCACATAGTATGGACTGAGAACATAAAAAATTTCCTCTTTCTGTGAACTAGAAGCCTGCTTTAAAGATAAACTTGTTGGGGCGCCTGGGTGGCTCAGTCAGTTAAATGTCCAACTTCGGCTCAGGTCATGATCTCACAGTTCATGAGTTTGAGCCCCACGTTGGGGTCTGTGCTGACAACTCAGAGCCTGGGGCCTGCTTTGGATTCTGTGTCTGCCTCTCTCTCTGCCTCTCCCCCACTTGTGCTCTGTCTCTCTGTCTGTCTCAAAAATAAATAAACATTAAAAAAATTTTAAAATGAACTTGTAAATAAGAACCCTGATGCAGTGTCATAGAAGGTATGGGTTCTTTATTTTAGAAAAATTAATGTGGACACCTGGGTGGCTTAGTGTTGAGCATCTCACTCTTGATTTTGGCTCAGGTCATGATCCCAGAATCTTGGGATCAAGCTCTGAGCTGGGCTCCATGTTAAGCGTGGAGACTGCTTGGGATTCTCTCTCTCTCTCTCTCTCTCTCTCTCTCTCTCTCTCCCCCCCTGCCCCTCTCCCCCACTCGTGCTCTCATAAAATAAAATAAAATAAAATAAAATAAAATAAAAAAATGAAAGATTAATGCACTCACTTAAAGTATCATATGATCAAAATATGCCAGAAAAAAATCTCTGGCCCATATCAGATGACCTTTAAAAATTAGATTAGTTCTGTTGAGTAAACTATTATTTTAAGGAATTGGTAGAAATAAATAGGAAGTGGAAAAATAGAAGGGAAGAAGGAGTTTCCAAACAAAAAGAGTGAGGCAGTTACAGTGCAAACTTGTGGGATCTGACAACATTTGGAAGAATAGATGGAGAGCACGGAAATATGGGGTGAAGGATGGGGTGTGGGGTAAGAGAGAAGGCTAATAGGTTGGGGATAACAAAGGAAAACTGCTTTCTAAGTTACATACAACCTGAGCAGGGGACATTGAAATAATGTGATGCAAGGAAGACGAGATGGCATTTCCCTCCATGATTACTGATGTCAAATAGATATTAGGTATTTGAAACACTAATGCTGATGTAGGGCAGAATTTAAGTCACCCTAAAATTGTCTTTGCTTTTTCATTCATTTGTTTATTTAATGACTGTTTGTTTAGTGGTTGCTGAGTACGCGCTAGGCTGTGTGGTAGGCATGGGATCCGAGAGAACCGTGACACTCACTCTCTAGTGGGGAATATGGACAACAGACCAATCAATGAAGACTTTAATGAGAAATTTTCACATAACAATAAATGGTGTGAAAATAGATAAAGAAAACTTCATTTAAAAAGGAGTCAGAAAACCCTGAAGTGGGAGATCGCACACACACGTGGTCCTCACTGCAGCCTGCATCACCAACAGGAAGGAGGAAGATGAAAAATATTTCAACAAGGGAGGGCACTTCTCACATAGGCATTCATCTCCTGCCTTTACAAAAAGGCAGGAAGATCCCTCCCTGCCCCAGCAACAACACACTACTGACCACCTGCGGCCAATGAGCAGCTGCACAACCTCAAACTATTGTTCTCCAATCAACTTTTGTTCAGAATAACCCTCCCCAAGTTTCTCCTAAAACCTAATAAAAGGTGACCTTCCCCTTTCTCTTCAGACTCGCCTATGTTTCACCATAGTTTGCTTTCCCTGAATTACAATTCCTCTGTTATTCTCAAATAAACTCTTTTTTTTTTTTTTTACTTAAATAAGATTGATCTTCACTCTGTGTAAAGTTAGCAGTGGTAAGAAGAAAACCAAATCAGATGATACAGTAATGAGTGAGATGGCATAGAGGGAAGCAGTTATCTATACAGCATGGTTACATAGGTCCTTTACGTTAGATGACATATGGGATGAGCCTGAATGTCCAGAAGGAGCCAGTCTTGCAAAGGAGCAGAGGAAAAGGGAGGCCAGCTTGAGCAAAGGCCTGAGGTAGTAAGAGCTTGACAGGCTTGAGGAAAAGAAAGGCAGTCACTGTGCCTGAGCCTTGTGAGCAAGGCTGGGGGAAGAGGGACAAGTGGGGCTGGAATGGGTAAGGTCTCTGAAGGCCATGGCAAGGAACTGAAATTTTAGTAAACGCGAATCTCTCCACTGGATAGAAGGGGAAACTGCAGAAGCTTGGCAGGCTGCAGTTGGGTAGGTTTGTATTGTTTTGGCAAAACACATTTTCAAATAAATTGATCAAAGATTGACCAAGTACCCTAAAACCCCTTATAAAGAAAGTCTTTGTTTTTAACACATACTCAGACTGACACACACACACACAGTAAAGCACCACTCTCGGGGAAATATAACCCATGATCAGTGTCAGGAGAATCACCAGGTGGAGGTGGGGGGTGACATAAGTAGTCAATCACATCTCCATGCTCCTGAGATGCGTCTCTTGTTTGGAGTCCCCACCATTTAAACAAGATAATTATAAATAAACCCGTACTTGGCTATCTTTCCTTTTTGGCTATGATGCCCTGGCTTCCTCCTCTGGGTCTGCAGAAGCTGTCCCTTTTCCTTCATACAGACACCAGGGAAAAGCTATGGTACCCAGTTGATCCTTACCATGGACTTTAAGACCCATATCCTATCCACACCTGATCTGGGACAATCTTGGCCTCCCTCCAGAGAAGGAATTTTAAAATTTATTAACCAAGTACATAGGTACAACACTTATTTACAAATCTTGTGCCTTTTTAAAAATTAAGTTCTGACAATATACATTACACACAGGATTAAAACCTAGACTTCTCATCTGACATGATTTCATTTTCCAGTTTCATCCACTATCACTCTTCCCAAGCATCCTATACTTGTGGCTCACTGAGCGTCTCAAATCTGTTCCCAAGTAGGCCATACTTGTTCATGACTCTGCACTCTGACTCACTTCCCATACCTAAAATACCCTCTCTTCTCTCCTCCTCCTCCTCAAAATCTCGTATTCCGCAAACTTCAAGTTCTAAGATAAATACATTTCAGGGATGTAATGTACAGCATGGTGACTATAGTTAACAATACTGTATTGTATATTTGAAAGCTGCTAAGACAGATCTTAAAAGTTCTCACCATAAGAAAAACAATTTTGTCAGAGTAATGGATATTAACTAAACTTACTGTGACAATCATTTCACAATATATACATCTATCAGTTCATTATGTTATACCTTAAATTTATACAATATTATATGTCAGTTATATCACCATAAAACTAGAAGAAAATAAAAACTCCTATTCATCCTCTCAGCCCTCGCCAAAGATCACATCTTTCTGAAGCTTCTCTGACTTCCACCCTCAGAAGACAGCTCCTCCACCTTCTTTACTTATTCAACACTTTGTAGGCGTTTATTATATTCCACAAAAAATATTTCTTTACAAATCTGATTTTCCCAGTTAGGCTTCGAGTCCCTCAAAAGCAGTGATCTTTATCTTGTTTAGCTTTTTGTCCTCCCCTAGAACCCACTCTTGTGCCTGACATCCAAGTAATCACAGGATTGCTTGTTGAACAAATAATTATTATAATAATTATACCATATTATATTATATTACATTATATATCCTACATTAAAATATAGGAGTGGGTCATGAATCCCTGCTTGAGCCTCTAAGGAAGTGGGGTGCAGGTAGCAGATGAGAATAAGGGGTGGCAAAAATAACAAGAAAGGTGTTGACAGAGCCAATTCTATCATTATAAGTCATTCATAGATAACTCTGGAGCTGTGTAACTACAAGTAAAATGAGGATAAGCATCTTCTTGACCCTTTTTACCCCTGCACTTGTTGTGGAGATCAAATGGGAAATCATAGGAAAAAGCACTTGTAGACTGTAAACTATCATATAATCAGCAGTTGTTTTTATTATTATTATTATTATTATTATTACCAACTGCCATGAATTCTGCATGGTATTACCTTGTAGAAATTGTATTTTGTAGATTTACCTCTTTTCATGGGAGTATAGCTGCCCCTTCTCCCCTCAGTGTTCAACACATCTAAAACACACACAGTCATATACACACTGACTATTTGCTTCTCTGAATTGTGGAGAATTGCTTATTGAGGTCTTCCTGTAAGACCACTTAACCATGAGGTTGCAAATACATATCCATTTAAGCTGCAAAATAATTCTTTTGGTAGTAACAATTGTTCTCTGTTCAGCAAACATTGACTGAGCAGCTCTTATACGCCTGACATTATATCTGAGAAACTTAAAGTAATTTATGGAAAATGAGGCAGAGATTCTGATCTGAATTTTCCCCCAGCACTGTAAGTCAAATTTATAAGACAAGGTTTTAATAGGAAGGTCTTGCTTAGCTTATTGGGGAGTGTGGACACAGTTAGCCTTCTTGGAATGCCATTTACTTGGCTTAAGCAGATGATAAAGTAAAGAAAGCAAATGCAGGATGCATTTTATGACTTAGAATTAATATGTTGGAGGAGACAGCTTCTGTACTGGTGTTATGTTGGAATTAAGGACACCCTTGACCTTCCAACAATTTTTGGAAAGGTTGGAGGTCAAGGACTGCATGGTTCTAGAAGGCACTATTGGCCTGGAAAAAAGCCTGACCATTTTCCTAACAAGAAAGGGAATCTGTCATCTATTCCAGAAGAAGTATTATTAGAGTGGCAAAGCCATAAACTCCCAAATGTGTTTAGACCTCTTAAAGTGAGGGTTTGGCAGTGGTGTTTATTCAAATTAGGGATTTGATTTATTATAAGGGAAAAGTCTCTGTTTTCCAGTGGATCAATCCAGCTGACAAAAGTGAGATGGGGCAGAAGAAAAAAGCAGCAGGCTGATTGATACGGGCTCCTATACATCACACGCCTCTTTATGAGAAATTAGCATCTTAGACAGGAGGGCTTGGAGAATTTTAATGTTAAGTTGATTAGAAGCCAAATAATTTGGTTTAGTCAGAGGCCCCACAGGTTTCTTGGGAGCCCTGATTGCTCTGGTCCAGATGGTCTTTTTTGGCTGTGCTATTCCCAGCCACACACCCCGCCAGCTCTATGCTCCCAGCTCTTCTCAGAGCCAGAGAGGCTGTCCCCACAAATGCTGTAACTTCTCAGTGCTCAGTGAATACTAAATAATAAAAATAGCATTAATAGCTCAAGCTGGCATATCCCTTCAAAAGTCAGACAGAGGTAAGGTACCATCTTGAACTGGCTGCTAGAGGGAGAGAATAGGGTCCAACGTGTTCCTCATTATAAATGATTATCATGATAGCAATATATTATTTAAAAAAATTTTTTAATGTTTATTTATTTTTCAGAGAGAGAGAGAGCAAGCTGGGGAGGGGCAGAGAGAGAGAGGGAGACATAGAATCTGAAGCAGGCTCCAGGCTCCAAGCTGTCAGCACAGAGCCTGATATAGGGGTCGAACTCATGAACCATGAGATCATGACCTCAGCCAAAGCCGGACGCTCAACCGACTGAGCCACCCTGGTGCCTCTCAATAGCAATATATTATTGATATAATATCAGTAATAATGGTAATAGTAGCTGGCCAGATGTCAGGCACTGGATGAGAAATTAAACACATTTTCTTATTTAACCCTTAACAAACTTCATGATGTACATATGATATCCTTCACATTACAAATGGGAAACAGCTCAGAGAGGTGAAGTGATTTGCCCAAAGCTAGTTAAGTAATAGAGAATGACAATTCAAACCCAGGTTTCTGTCATTCCCAAACACATGCTCTAAAACTTTATTCTATACTCCTTATTTCTCATTGTGGCTACATGCATAATGTGAAAAAATAACTTGGGGGGTCAAAGGTCAATTCCCTCATTTGTCACCAAAGGGGCAAAAGAAGTTGAGATGACAAGGCGGGGGCTGGAGAAAGCCGACTCTAGGTGAAGTGATGCCATTCTTGCTCATTCTGACTCCTGAACCCCCTACTTTAAGGAGAAATGAATCTTACCTATTTGAGAAAGCCAATTGTACTAAAAATGGTGATGGTAATGGCCACATAGCTTCAGTGAAAATTCTCCTGTTGGATAATACCCAAAATGTTATCAAAGTTCATTAGCTGTAGAACTGTAAATGCAACCCACACATGCTATGTCCTGAAAACATTGAATGTCCCAGGAAACTCATTGGTTTTAAATATGCCTCAATTTATTCTACTTAAAGAATGGGAAGTAGACTTTTATACGTATATAAACATTTATGTATTTTTATATGTATATAAATATTTTTTACTGGGATGGATGGAAAATTGTGTTTGTGTTGTGAATATATTACTTATTTTAAAAATAAATTTGGGGGGCACCTGGATGGCTCAGTCAGTTAAGTATCTGACTTCGGCTTAGGTCGTGATCCCCCAGTTTGTGGGTCGTGAGCCCCACGTGGGTCTCTGTGCTGACAGCTTGGAGCCTGGAGTCTGCTTTGGATTCTGTGTCTCCCTGTCTCTCTGCGCCTCCCCCACTTTCACTCTGTCTCTCTCTCAAAAATAAGTAAATGCTTAAAAAAAATTGATGAAAATAAATTTTGAAAAACAATCACCTTCAACAGCTTAAAATAATTAATACACACTTAATGTAGCGTTCTACATCTATAGTCTCTGAATTTTCCATATGCAATAATACACAAAACAATTAAATGATTGGCTGTTTCTATTGTATTCCCCTTGTTTCTCATACTCAGGATTTGGGTGGGGCAGAGTTTTATTTAGAACTTAAAAAAAGACACCTTTGCATACGAGGGTGACCACTGCTCTCTTGTACAAGTCTTTTGAGGGAAAGAGAAAGTCAAAACTTTCACCACGTTCTAGCCATCATTAAAGGTAGGTTGTAGTTGGTAAATGATTCACAACCACCCAAGAGTCCAGGATATGGGTTTGACCTTGTGCATCTCACATTAAAGTAATTAGACTGTGCTATCAGGAGCAGACTACAGGATGGCTGGGCAGGTGAAGGGGGAAAGTTCCACTAAGTAAAGAAGATATTAATCCAAGGCTTGCTATAAGGCAGGAAATGCAGGGAAGGTATATGACAGCTTAATGGAAGTTGCTGAAATATGGACTGCTTCCCATTTTTGCAGAGCCTCTTAAGTGCAAAATGTCTTATAGGTGCAGAAGGTACTTCTGCCAGTGATGTTCACATTTGTCAAAAGGCCTCCTCCTGCAGTACCTACCCAAGGCAGATAGATGACTAGTGATTTCTTCTTGAAATCTTACTCTACTTTCATTCACTCATGAATCTGACTGATATAATTGATGTTTGAAACACGCTTATCAATCCACTCTCCTCTGAAACACAAAGCTAATCATTAGAGGCAATGTCAGGTAACAGTTCCGGGGAACTGGAGCCAGATTGCCCAGGTGTGAATCCCAGGTCGGCTTTTTGCTGGTTGTCTAACATCAGTTATTAAAACTTTGTATGGCTGAACTTCCCCGTGTATAAAAGAGGGATGCTCAAACTATCTGCCTGGTAGGGTTGTAGAGTTAACACATATAAAGTACTCAGAAGAATTCCTGGCTTGTTATTATTATGTCACACCCCAGCTTGACATCCTTCCGGTAGCTTCTCAGTGCCCTTAGAATAAAATCTGAAATACCAACTACAATTGACAAGGTCTTCCATGACCCATCTCTACAGTCTCATCTGGCAGCTCTCTTCCTTCTGTGCTTACTCCAGCCACATTCCCATTCATCGGATGTCCCAACTTTCTCCTTCAGGCACTTGGCATATTCTAATCCTCTACTCGGAAGAGTCCCACCTTCTGCTTTACAGAATAAGGGCTAAATTCTCATTCAAGTCTTGATTTAAATGACACACAGTTAGGCCTGGTTTAGATCCCCTATTTTGCTCTCCCATAGCATCCTGGACTTCTCCTTTGTGGCACTAATCAGATTTATAATTAAACACAGATTTTCTGCATTTTAAAAATACCTGTTCCTCCACCCTATATTGACATAAGTATTTGCCAGTGATGAACACAGTCACTGCCATTTAATAAGAGGCTCGAGAAATATTGGATAAATAAACTGAATGAAAAAAATGCAAGCCTACCATGGGTAATGTTTGGTACCTTGTGTTACCTAATAATAGACATGGTTTGCAGTTTATCAATGTGGGCCTGATTTCACAAGTCTTCGTAGAAACATTTTGAGGTAATAGATAGGTTTACAGCATAGATTGTGGTCGTGGTTTCATGGGTGTGTACTTATCTCCAAACTCATCAAGTTGTATCCATTAAATATATAGAGCTATTTGCACGTCAATCATAACTCAGCAATGTAGTTTTTAAAAAATACTCAACTATGATAATTCTAGACTGGTTTTTAAATAGATTCCACTAGCTGTTCATGTGCCTATCTCCCCATGAAATTCTATAATCCTCAAAGACAGAAACCAGTGGCTGAAACATACTGAATCTAACATAAAGCATGTAGATATTACTTAACTAAAAGTAATAAAACAAGATTGGCTATTCTGTACAACAACAAGTATTCACTATTACAAATGTACGTGTAATATGTATGAACTCAACTGGAAGTTGACACTTTAGGGGTGTTGTTACTTATAATGATCTAAGCGCTGATGATACCCAAGGCTAGGCGTACAGCACCTGACCTCTCTGTGCCACATTCCAGATAAGCAGCTATGCCTTGCTGTGTGTCCCCTGTCACTCTGTTCTCTGCTCCTTTGCCCTGGCGGCTGTCAAATGCTCTCTTCTGAGAGTCGGCGTATCTCAAGTTACCACATACTCCAGTTTGTGTCTCTGCCAAGAGAGGGTTTAGGCTGCATTATGTTGCTTCAAGTCGGCTGTACGGATCTCCCTCACCGGTGTTTTGGCCTGCACTGTATATTGTGGCTTCTTTATGAGCTAGGCTTGAACATCTGCGGGTAAAGTACCAATAATCTTGGCCCAGTGCTTTCAGCCTAGTACTTGTGCAACAGGCAAGCCAGCATGTTTTAGCTTCTCTAGGAACGATACAGAGAATTAGTTGAGCATGAACTTTGGAGTCAGATGGACCTCTGTTCAATCCTGCCTCTGCGATGTATTAGGCGTGTGGTTTTTGAAAACTGGATCCAGTTTCTTCAGCTTTAAAAAAAAAAATGATCTCACAGGTTATCATAGGACTTAGTGAGGCAATATCTATAAAATGATCAACATGGTGGCTACTATTATTACTAGTATTACTAGTATTAGTATTATTACTAGTATTACTCATGGTACCATGATTATTTTTTCAAGCTAACCGTGAGGCTGAATTGAATTTCACCAATCCATGTGGCATAGGGCAGGTGTCCAGAGACCACTGTTCTACAATTAAAAGTGCATTAACATATCTGAATGGATGGTTCTATACCCCTTAGGGAAGACTCCAGGCGCTTCTTTAGCATCTTCATGCTGATGGAACCGCTGTGGTTCAAATAATGTTGAAGGGAAGAAGGACCGATAAAAAGTGAGGACAGATGAAAGACTTGTAAATTGAAAGTTATACTTGAGAATCACATAGAAGCCCTTGCTATCTATTTTGCAAATTAGTTTTCTTTCTAAACTTCCAAAAAGCTCAGCTTCCCCAACTAGCAAGTCAGCAGGAAGCAAAATTTTGGTGAGTGTCTTATTTTACACTGCATGTTCTCACTAATTCATTTCATAAAGTATATAAACACACATATAGTATATCTTTATGAACAAATGTTAAGGCTCCCGTTTGGAGTTTACTTTTAAAATCACCATTTGTTTAAAACAAAAAGGCGGGGCGGGGGAGGGGGGGGCGGTGGCACCTGAGTGCCTCAGTCGGTTGGTTAAGCATCTGACTCTTGATTTCAGCTCAGGTCATAATCTCAGAATTGTGAGATTGAGTCCCTTGATGGGCCCCCGTGCTGGGCATGGAGCCTGCTTAAGATTTTTTTTCTCTCGCTCTCTCTCTGCCCCTCCCCCCACTTGCCCGTGCTCTCTCTCACTGCCTCTCTCCATTTGTTGGCAGCAGGCAATTTTGTCCTGGGGCTATTGGGGTTGGGGGGAAACAACCACAGAGGTATGATGAATTTCTTTAGACATGGGTGTTATCCCTGCCCTCTGAGAAACTTCCTGTAGCTATCAAATGGAGGCCCTTCCTTCTGGTGACAAGGCAGGTCCAAGCAGCAGTTCAGGCTCGTTGGCAAATGAGTAAAAAAAAAACCCCAAAAACAAACAAACAAACAAAAACAAAAACAAAAACAAGGGGGCTCTTTCTTATGGAATATCCAGGAAGGGGGACATAGACATGTTTTTCATCTTGGATGGCTTTTTTGGAATTTTATTTTATTTTGTTGTTGTTGCTTAGAATTTTAATCTATGCTGATGGGCATGGGTATGATGATAATGTAATCGACCCAAGTCTTTAATACCTATTCCAGGTGCTAGATTCAGGGTAGGGTCAGATTTACCGAATTTGCCTGTGGGGCTTTTCTGCTTACCTTCTCAGGACTTGGGACCCACTGCCATGCTGACTTTTACTTCATCTTACAGGTAGCTTTTATCTCAGCAGAATTTCAGCCTAAAACTTATAACATATTTAGAAGTATCTGCAATCATTGCAGGTAATTTATGGAGGTGTATTTATGACACATGTAAATACATATGTGCATGGATATACACACACACGTATATGCAAGTATAACATATATATACAAACAAAAGATGCATACATATACATACATAAATGCGTTATGTGTGTGTATATATATATATGATGTCTAATATAAATATGTTGATATAGTTTTTATAAATTTACTTTATATATTTTATAACTCACAAATAATAGTTCTATAGCTCTTTTCAACCAGATCAGAGATGGGAAGCAGCCTTCCACAAACACCCCTTTATACTGTACCTAAACATTCAAATTTACATATGTATGTATTTATTGCAAATATTTATAATATAAATATATTTTATATTTATTTATATAAAAATACATTCAAATATATATAATTAAGTATATTTAAGTACACTGTATATTTTATATATATAAAAGATTGAAAGAGAAGACCAAGAGCAAAGAAAGGGCCCAGTTAGGTTGTATTGTTTCTTTAAATCACTAGGAGCACTCTCGTGCTCAAATGTAGGAGTTGAAAGCTACAAGCTATTGGTTGGGTTAGAAATTATTTCTCTTAACACCCTGGCAATCTGATCCATTGTACATAATCTGAATCTTATTTAGTGGTATCAAGATGCTCTACTCTGAAGTCTAACAAACCGTGAGCCTTGGGAATTTGTAAGTCCCATTCTTGAAAGTCACCTTGAAAGTCAAAATAAGCTAAAGTTCAGTAATGAAAAATATTTTCAACCTGTAAATAACAGATAATTGTAAAGGTTTCCAGTGCACAAAAGACTAACTTTAGGGATACAGGAATGCTGATGCATAGGGGCACTTGTACCCCAATGCTTATAGCAGCACTTTCAACAATAGCCAAATTATGGAAAGAGCCTAAATGTCCATCAACTGATGAATGGATAAAGAAATTGTGGTTTATACACATAATGGAGTACTACGTGTCAATGAGAAAGAATGAAATATGGCCCTTTGTAGCAACGTGGATGGAACTGGAGAGTGTGATGCTAAGTGAAATAAGCCATACAGAGAAAGACAGATACCATATGTTTTCACTCTTATGTGGTTCCTGAGAAACTTAACAGAAGACCATGGGGGAGGGGAAAGGGAAAAAAAGTTAGAGAGAGGGAAGGAGGCAAACCGTAAGAGACTCTTAAAAACTGAGAATAAACTGAGGGTTGATGGGGGGTGGGTGAGGGGTATTGAGGAGGGCACCTGCTGGGATGAGCACTGGGTGTTGTATGGAAACCAATTTGACAATAAATTTCATATTAAAAAAAGAATAACTTTACCAATAGTAGCACATATCAATGGTTTATGGTAACCATGTCCTCTACAATGAATTTGTTCCCTACCTTCTATGAAGAGGTGGAGTATTTCCCCACAAGCCTTGAAATCAAACTGATCTGTGACTTGTCTTAGTCAACAGAATGTAGTGGAAGTGAAGGAAAGCTAGTTCCAAGTTTAGGCCTTAAATGGTCTTGTGAGCCTCTGTTCTCTTTCTCCCTCCTGTTTTTAGACTAATCTTCTAGAGGATGAGACACACGGTGCAGAATAGTCAACCAGTCATCTCAGTTGAAGCACTTACTAGTCATGTGAGAGAGACTATTCTAGGCCAGTGGTCCCCAGTCAATGCACCAGCTAACTGCTGACTCCAGCCAAGGTCATCCAAACCCAGACAGGAAAATTTCCCAGATAACCCATAGACTTGTGGGAACAACAATGTTTTGGAATGGTTTTTTACATCGCATTATTGTGGCAATCTTAATTGATATAGCCAGTGTACAGAAATTAAGAGAAGGACCTATAGATAAGACAGAGATAAAAATGTCAGTAGGGTAGCTGATCATCAAAACTTGGTTATTTCCTACTATGCTGAATGTCAGGCAAGAGAGGAATGTGGTTACCAATAGCTAAAATTACCTTTCAGTCCCAACCCCTTTAAAGATGAGCTACTTGGGGGAGCAATGTTTAATATAAAATCTTCATCTAAGATTTGCCTATGATTTGATGTACATTTCTGCCCATTGCATAAAAGTCGGACACTCTCAAAAATGTTAATGATGGAGCACAGGTCATCAAGGGAAGTTAAATGGGGAAGTTCATGCATGTTTGGCCTACTGCTCAGAGTGATACGTGATTCTGATGATTCAAAAGTTAAGTTCTTGGAAGTCAAAGATTTCTTATGCCAAAATGGGACACTATGCACTTACAAAATAAACACCAGAAGAGGTTATGTATTAAAAATTCAATGAAATAATGTTTGAAGCCATTTCAACAACCCACCCAAAATAGGGAAACAGAAGCTGCTATAGACTGCATTAAGGCTAGTGGGGCTTGGAGATGTTATAGCCTGACCATAATCCCAATGTAAATTCTAAAGTCCTCATATCTTAACTATGGAGATTAAAGCCCCCACTTAGCTCCATGTGGTACAAATCCCACCTGGGGGCTGTCTGTGCAAAGGGTCAGAGGAGAGATGCAGCTTTCCTCCTTCTCACCTATTGGGAAGTGATGTCTCCTGAGGCTGCCAGCTGTGTTCTCTTTCATTTCTTAGGCTTCCCAGACAATCCTGGGTCTGTGAGTGATTTGTGATTATGTTAGGATTCTGCTTTCTCAACCTCAGCAGCCTTCTGTGGATTGACACTTAGAAGTTTCCAGCACACTAAATATGACTTCTGCTGTCTTTGCTCTTTTGACATCAGGCAAAGATAACTTGTTTCAGACCAGATGGTGTCAGTTTAATCATTGGCACCTAATGTAGCATAATACACTAGTGTTGACCCAAAGTACATTATGGGTAATTTTCTGAGATTTTGCTTTGGAAAGGAGAATGGAGAGAGTTTAGAGGGAAAAAAAAAACATTTGTAGTAGTATGAAAACCTGATCTAAGATTTTTTTTCTAAACTAACATAAAATACACGTAATTAACAATTTAACAGTAGTATTAATCTTCTATTAAAAATCTAAATGTGCTATTGAATATAACTGGTTGTTTTATTTCTTTTTAATTAAAATTTTTTTCTTACTGGGGCTCAGTCAGTTGAGTGTCTGACTTCGGCTCAGGTCATGATCTCACAGCTCATGAGTTCAAGCTCCGTGTCTGGTGCTGACAGCTTAGAGCCTGGAGCCTGTTTCGGATTCTGTGTCTCCCTCTCTCTCTGCCCCTCCCCTGCTCATACTCTGTCTCTCTCTCAAAAGTAAATAAACATCAAAAAAATTTTTTTAATTACTTATTTTCTTTTTTCAGTCTCATTGATTTTACTTAATATACAAAATTTGCACTATTTAATGTTTCATTTTGATGTATATTTGGACATGCACATACACTTATGATACCATTATCACAATGAAGGTATTAAAGATATTCATCATCTTCAAAAGATTTATTGTGTACTCTTGCTTTTTTTTTTTTAAACCAGGGGTCCAGGGGCAAGCACACTTAACATGAGATCTACCCTCTTAACACGTTTTTAAATGCACACCATATTGTTAACTACAGGCAGTGTGTTATACAACAGATCTATATAATTTATGCATCTTTTAAAATGTTTTATTTATTTGTTTTGAGAGAGAGAGAGAGAGAGAGAGAGAGAGAGAGAGAGAGAGAGCACACAAGCAGGGAAGGGGCCAAGAAGGAGGAAGAGAGAGTATCTCAACATAGGGCTCAATCTCGCGAACCATGAGATCATGACCTGAGCCAAAATCAAGTCGGAGGCTCAACCCAGGTGCCTATAAAATTTATTCATCTTGTATAACTGTGACTTTATACCCATTAAACAACAACTCTTCATTTCCCCCTGCCCCATCCCCTAGAAACCACCATTCTATTTTCTGGTTCTATGAATTTGATTATTTTAGGTAACTCATATATGTGGGATCATGCAGTATTTCTGTCTTTCTGTGTCTGGCTAATTTTGTTTGGCATAATATCTTCCAGCTCCATTCATGTTGCTGCAAATGGTAGGATGTCCTTTCAGGCTGAATAACATTCCATTGTATGTACATACTACTTTTTCTTTATCCATTTGTCTATCAATAGACACTTAGATTGTTTCCATACTTTGGCTATTGTAAATAAATGCTGTAGTGAACATGGGAGTGCAGATAATCTATTTGAGATCCTGATTTCAATTCTTTTGGATATGTATCCAGAAGTGGGATTGCTGGATCACATGGCAGTTCTATTTTTTAAGTTTTTGAGGACCTTTATACTGTTTTCTAAAGTGTCTGTATGAATTTACACTTTTATCAACAGTGTACAGGGGTTCCCTTTTCTCCACACTCTTGCCAATACTTGTTATCTTTTGTTATTTTGATAATAGCTATCCTAACAGGTTTTGATTTGCATTTCTCTGATGATTAGTGATGTTGAGCACCTTTTCATATACCTCTCATCCATATGTATGTCTTTAAATGTCTGTTCAAGTCCTTTGCCTATTTTTTTAATCCAGTTATTTGCTTTTTGTTATTGAATTATAGGAGCTCCATATATATTTTGGAAATTAACTCCTTATCAGATACATGGCTTACAAATATTTTCTCTCATTCCATAGGTTACCTTTTCAATTTGTTGTTTGTGTCTTTTGCTGTGCAGAAGCTTTTTTGTTTGATGCAATCCCACTTTGTCTATTTTTGTTCTTATTGCCTGTGATTTTGGTGTCATCTCCATGAAATCCTTACTAAGACCAATGGCACAAAGATTTTTCCCTTTGTTTTCTTCTAATAATTTAATAGTTTCAGAACTTACCTTTAAGTCTTTAATCCATTGTGAGATGATTTTTTTGTACATAGTGTGAGATGGGGGTCCACATTCTTTGGCATGTGGATCTCCAGTTTTGCCAGTACTATTTGTTGAAAAGACTATCTTTTCCCCATTAGAGATTTTGGCACTCTTGTGGAAGATCAGTTGCCCATTTAAGTGTAAGTTTAATTCTGGACTTTCTGTTTTGTTCCACTGGTCTATATGTTTGTTTTTATGCCAGTACCCTTTTGTTTTCATAACTATAGCTTTGTAATATATTTTAAAATCAGGAAGTCTAATGCTTCCAGCTATGTTCTTCTCTCTTCAAGATCACTTTGGTTAGGGGTGCCTGGGTGGCTCAGTCGGTTAAGTGTCCAACTTCGGCTCAGGTCATGATCTCAAGGTCCATGAGTTCTAGCCCCACGTCCAGCTCTGTGCTCTCAGTTCAGAGCCTGGAGCTTGCTCCGGATTCTGTGTCTCCCTCTCTCTCTGCCCCTCCCCCACTCACACTCTGTCTTTCTCTATCAAAATGGGAATAAACGTTAAAAAAAATTTAAAAAAAAAGATCACTTTGGTTATTATTTGGTCTTATGTCTTTTATCATTCCATATAAATTTTAGAATTCTTTTCTATTTCTGTTAAAAAAATTGAAATTTTGAGGCAAACAGTATTGAATCTGTAGATTGCTTTGGGTAGTATGGATATTTTAATAACATTAATTCTTCCAATCAATCAACATGAGATATCTTTCCATTTACTGTGTCTTCTTTAATTTCTTTAATTAATCTATTGCAGTTTTCAGTGTAGAAATATCTCACTTCCTTTGTCAAGTTTATTTCTAAATATTTTACTCATTTTGATGCTACTATAAATGGGATTATTTTCTTAATTTCCTTTTTGGGTTGTTCGTTTTTAATATATAGAAATGCCACTGATTTTTGTAGATTGGTTTTATATCCTGCAACTTTACTGGATTTGTTTATTGGTTCTAACTGGTAGGTGGTTTTGTTTTTGTGTTTTGGAGTCTTTAGGGTTTTCTGTGTATAAGATCATGCCATCTGCAAACAGACACAATTTTATGCCTTCCTTTCTGATTTGGATGCTTTTTCTTTCTCTTGCCTATATGCTTATAATCTTTAAATTCCAGACTCTACCATGTTCTGTGGGTTTCTGTGTGGTCTGGATTCTGCAGACATCTACAACTATATCAATTAGGAAGTATGGCTATATGTTCAGTACAAAAAACTCAACAAAATGAGTTATTAAAGGAGGGGACCAATTTTTCTCATATAACAATTTTCTAAAAGTAGGAAGTCTAAGCAGCTGACCAAGGGAGTCATCCAAGAGCCCAGGCTCCTTCTTTTTTCTATACTATTTTTGCTAAGCGATTTTTGTCCTTATGGCCACAATATAGTTGCTGTATCTCCAGGCACTGCATCACTATTTCAGGGAGGAAGAAGAGAGAAGCATAAAGGAGCAAAAGCAAGAATCTTATCATTTGAAACCTTACTGCTGCTTTTATTTCAGAAAGAAAGTCTCTCCCACAGGGAATTAGGTTTCATCTCATTAGCTACAGCACTGTCATCTGGTCACCCTTATCCAAGGTAATCTGTTACTGCTCCAAACAAAATCAGGATATTGTCAGGAGTGAACAAAGGCAGAATAGGAGGCAGTTAGTGTCTGCCTCAATAACCTCATCTTATATCACTCTGCTGTACTCTTCGTTTTCCAGCCACACTGGTTTCCTTAGAGTTCCTTCAGTACAGCAAGCTCTTTCTTCCTCAGGGCATTTTTGCATTCACTGCTTTTTCTGCTCAGAATATGCTTGCCCTCACTCTTTCCTATGATTTGCTTCTTCACAGCTAAGCTTACACTATGTACATTGGCCCCTGCTACAACCCCTAAGCAATTACTATTGAGCACATCCTTTTGTCCTTGGCTCTAGCTACCATCTGTAATTATACCATTCACTTGCTTACTTGTGTGGTATCTGATTGAAATTGAAACCTCCATAAGCATCTCTTAAAATTTTTCTTTTGTTCCAGGTGCATAGCAGGTACTAAATAAGTAGAAGTTGACTAAATTAATATTTTACTGCGTTTAATATTCCCAGCAGCCCTGGGGGATAGATAGTCATTTCCTGTGATTATAGAACTATTGCAAGTGTCAGAGTTAGATTTCAAACCCACGTCTGCCTGGCTCTAAAATCTTTCTCTTTCCAGAAACACTGCTTCTTATAGAAGAAGGCTCAGCTGCCAGTTCTTGGAAGTCCCTCTCTATTTGGGGCACAGAGGTCATGCTCTACACCAAGCTAATTCCTCTGTTTGCCACCTCCTGGGGTTACTGACATTAGCCCTCCCCTAACAAGCCAGTCTTTTCATCTGATGCTCTCCAGAAGGACAGAGACCAGAGTGTTTGTAGTTTCCCTTGAGTGGCTTCATCTTCAATGATGAAAAATTACTTCATTCTGTTGACTAGTAAATGGGAAACCCCAGTCCCCAGTATATTTATTAAAAAACATGACACTTATTAATAATGTTTCATTTCAGAGATAAGGGAGTTATTTTCCTCAGACAGGGGACCCCTCAGGCTCAGGTTAGTTGTTTGGAAGCATTATTACTTAATTGCAGTCAAAACCTAGTTTACACATAAATCTTGTTTAAGGACACCCTCTCCTGATACAATTTTTATCAAAGCAACTGCTGACCAGGGTCTCTAGTACTTAAAAATGACTCACGTTGGAAATAGATTAGTTGCCTAGGTCATCTCCTGGGAAGTTCCAAATTTCTGCCTCTTGCACACTTGCACATTCCCATTTGGAGGGCTCTGAATGCATTCTGATGCCCACTCAGAAAATTTTAGTACGCCTCTTTGAAGGTTTTCGTTGTTTGTTAGTATGTTTGTTTTTCTGCCAGCCATGCTTCTTCTCTGTTTCTTCCTGAATTACACCAGAAGCTTACTCCCTTTGCCTTTTTTCTGTGTTAGGTTAATGGGGGTTATGGTTGGTTTGTCTCCATGATAAATGCTGTTGGTTTTCTTCCTCAGTTTTTAATCATGGATGAGCAGAGAGAGCTGTGCTCCACAAGAAGTGTTATTTTTTTGGCCTTAATTGCCATGCCCTTCTAGCCTGGGTCAGGCGAACCTGCTGTGTGATTTCACTGCACTCTTTATCTCTGCTCCTCATCAGCTTAAATAAAACCCATATCACACTTGACCCACATCAGACATTGCTCTTTCTCCTGCTCCCCATGTTGATCATGTGAATAAATATTAGTAAAAATAATAAATGAATGAATAGATTGCCAGTATTCTTCTCTTGTCCTGTAGGAAACCAGAAAAAAGAGTACTTGGTGCAAAAATAGTGTTCAATAAGTATTTGATGAATAGGTGATTGCTTGCTTCGCATTGTCTCTTCTGAGTGACTCACTACTTTATCTCCACTTCTTTTGTCTGTGGCCTTTATCTTTTCATCAGTAACACTCAATGAAATAACTTGAAGGCCATTGGGCAAATCAAATTTATGTCTCCAATTCAAATTATTGAGCACCTATTTTGTTAGGCACTGAAGCGAATACGCAGGTGAGAAGGACACAGCCCCTGTCATTTAAAATAAAAAAGACCAGAACTATATAGTCATGTAGTGATGCAGGAAAATACAGTCAGGGCTAGAAACCAAACAAAAAGTAAATGATATGGCATTCCAATGAAGAAAGAGACCACTTCTGTGTCCTAGGTATGAATTAGGAGAAATTTCTTTGGCTCAAAATAAAAATATGATTTTTCTTTTCAGAAAAGTTAAAATGAAAAAGAGTGTGATATCCTAGGCTAGTTTATCAGTTTGCAATGGGTTGGCTGGATCTCTCTAGTTCACCCCACCTCCTAGTAGGGAAGCCTCTATTCTACTCAGCACGGGTAACCACCCTGCACCTGCTAGGACTGGTAATGGGTCCCTGCTGTTGCTAGCTCTGTGGTACTATTCTATCTCACTAACTCCCTAGGCTTTACCCTCCCCTTTGTAAAGAGCCCCATGATTAGACAGTCCTTAGTGACTCAGCTTGAATGTTTACTACCAGGGCAAATCTGAAATAGGTACTTGCAAAGTGCTAAGCACTGCACATTTTGTGATTTAATTTTCAAAACAAAATTGTGGGGTAGGAATTACAATTACTACTTTAAACATGAAAGATATTCATTCCTGAGTTATTAATTAACTTAGAAAGTAGCAGGGGGACCAGGTAGCCTGAGACTCTGTTTTCAGTTCTTTATCTAACCTCCCTTTGTTTCTAACTATAGGAACATGACTTCAGCAGATTTTTATTTCCCTTTATTTTAGTGCTCAAGGTCTGTTCATTATTTTTTCTTTTAGGTTTCTCTCCCACCCTCCCCCCTGCCCACCTTCACCCCCTACTTTTATATGCACTACGTAAATGCATTTTGAGGGACTTCCCAGTCAACTCTTTTATGGATAGTCTGTGAAAATGAAAGCACAGAGAAGGCCATTTCTCATCCACTACAGGTACATAAGAGTGGTGAAGAAAATAAAGTTCAATTCTTGCAAGTGACAACCACAGGTAATAGATACGATCAAACCAGGAATTTGAGAGTGGGTTGTAAATCAAAACAACACAATGTGCAGTCAAATAGATAGGAACAGGAGTGATCAGAGTTCTTTTCATCTATATATTTATCCACTCTCGGCAAAAGCCTCTGGCTCTAAGAACTGGAGCTCCTAGAAATGCCAGTTCTCATTGCCAAGCAAGGTTGGATAATGAAATGTTATTTTACACACCAGACATCAACCTGCCACTGTGGTCTCCATGGCAAAACCTACGAAATACCAGAGAAGGCTACGACGGAGGGATGCACATTTTCAGTAATGGTAGGAAAAATAATAAGGCCCCCAAATGGAAGCATCTGCCAGAGTAGAGGTTGCCTGATGCCTTTGACAGGAGAGGGGTCGAAGCTGCTTCACTGTAATACCAGGAGAAGCAAGATGGCACTTTAATATAATGACAGTGATAATGTCACTTAAAATTTTTAAAGCTCCTTTTATTCTGAAGGAGACAGTGGGAAAAACACAGAAAGCATTGTAAGTTTTGCTAATTTGGTGTTAATTGCCCTGCTTTAAGATAGTTTATGGTCCTGAGAATGTGGTAAGATTATGTGGGGCATTTATCCTGCTTTTGAATTAGCACTTTCCTGGTTCAGGAAAGATGGTATGAATCAATGCTATGCAGTAGGTATTTGTTTTATAATATTCAGACACACGAAACATCACGTTGCTTTGTTTTTCCAAATCAAATTAAATCTTGTGCTGAGTGTCCCCAGAGCCACTATGCAATAGCCAGTATCTGTCATTATCAAGGAGCTTTTCTTTTTCATCCTGGTTGTTCTGGGTCCCAAATGGCTTCTGCAATTCAGTGAACATGGGCAAATGTACAGACCATGCAACTACTACCATGCTTAAGACATAGAACATTTCTATTACTCCAACAAGTTTCCTGATACAGATTTACAGGGAATCTACTTCCTATACTTCCGGCCCCAGGCAACCATTGATCTACTTTTCCGCCATATACGTTAGTTTTAGATTTTCATACAAATGGAAAGAAGATAGAATGTATCCTTTTGTTCTGGCTTCTTTTGTTCAGCAGTATGTTTCTTTAGATTCATATGTTATTGTGTGTAGCTATAGTTTATTCATTTTATTCCTGAGTACTATGCCATTGAATATTTATATCAAAATTTCTTTAGCCCTTTACCTGTGGACAAGCATTTAGGTTGTTACTATTTGGCTATTCTGAATAAAGCTGCCATTAACATTCGAATACCGGTTTTGGGGTGGATGTGTGTTTATTTCTATTCAGTAAAAACCTAGGAGTAGAATTACCAGATCATATGGTAGATATGTAAGACACTAATCATCACTTTTCCAAAGTGGGTATTCAATTTCACATTTCTATTAGCAATACTTGGAAATTGTAGTTGTTATACAGCCTCACCAAATCATGGTATTTTAAATCTTTTTTATTGTATCCATTTAATCAGTGTATAGTGGTATTTCAATTTACTTTTAATTTAGTATTTTATTGATGACTAATGATATTGAGCATCTTTTCAAATGCTTATTATCTTTTTTTTTGTGAAATATGTTCATATCTGTGCACATTTTTGTCTCCTTATTCTTGAGATGTAGGAATTCTTTATTTTTTTTTTAAGTTTATTTATTTTGAGAGAGACAGAGTGCAAGTGGGGGAGGGGCAGAAAGAGGGGGGTACAGAGGATCCAAAGTGGGCTCCACCTGACAGCAGAGAGCCTGACGGGGGCTTGAACCCATGAATCGTGAGATCATGACCCAATCTGAAGTCAGACACTCAACCACCTGAGCCACCCAGGTGCCCTAACATGTAGGAGTCCTTTATAGATTCTAGATACCAGTCCTTGGTCAGAGATATATGCACTGCAAATATATTCTAGTCAGTGGCTTGTATTTTCATTTTTGGAATGCTGTCTTTCAAAGAGCAGAAATTTCTAACTTTAATGAAGTCTAATTTATTATTGTTTTTCTTATTATTTCTGCTTTTTATGCTTTACCTGGGAAAATTTTGCCTCTTCCAACTTTGAGATCATTCTTCCTTTTTTTCTTTTTACTTTTATTTATTTTTTTATGAATATAATTTATTGTCAAATTGGCTTACATACAACACCCAATGCTCATCCCAACAAGTGCCCTCCTCAATGACCATCACCCATTTTCTCCCTCCCCCACTCCCTATCCACCCTCAGTTTGTTCTCTGTATTTAAGAGTCTCTTGTGGTTTGCCTCCCTCCCTCTCTGCTTATAATTAGTTTTTACCCCTTCCCTTCCCCATGGTCTTCTGTTCAGTTTCTTAAGATCCACATATGAGTGAAAACACGATATCTGTCTTTCTCTGACTATTTCATTCAGCATAATACCTTCCAGTTCCACCCACATCGCTGCAAATGGCATGATTTCATTCTTTCTCTTTGCCAAGTAGTATTCCATTGTATATATAAACCACATCTTCTTTATCCGTTCATCAGTTGATGGACATTTAGGCTCTTTTCATAATTTGGCTATTGTTGAAAGTGCTGCTATAAACATTGGGGTACACATGCCGCTATGCACCAGCACTCTTATATCCCTTAGGTAAATTCCTAGCAGTGCTATTGCTGGGCTGTAGGATAGTTCTATTTTTAATTTTTTGAGGAACCTCCACACTATTTCCCAGAGTGGCTGCACCAGTTTGCATTCCCACCAACAGTGCAAGAGGGTTGCCATTTCTCCACATCCTCGCCAGCATCTGAAGTTTCCTAAGTTGTTCATTTTAGACACTCTGACTGGTGTGAGGTGGTATCTCAGTGTGGTTTTGATTTGTATTTCCCTGATGAGGAGTGATGTTGAGCATCTTTTCATGTGTCTGTTGGCTACCTGGATGTCTTCTTTGGAAAAGCGTCTATTCATGTCTTCTGACTATTTCTTCACTGGATTATTTGTTTTTTGGGTGTTGAGTTTGGTAAACTCTGTATAGATTTAGGATACTAGCTCTTTATCTGATCTGTCATTTGCAAATATCTTTTCCCATTCCGTCGGTTGCCTTTTAGTTGTATTGATTGTTTCCTTTGCAGTGCAGAAACTTTTTATCCTCATGAAGTCCCAATAGTTCATTTTTGCTTTTAATTCCCTTGCCTTTGGAGATGTATCGAGTAAGAAATTGCTGAAGCTGAGGTCAAAGAGGTCGTTGCCTGCTTTCTCCTCTCGGGTTTTGATGGTTTCCTGTCTCACATTTAGGTCTTTCATCCATTTTGAGTCTATTTGTGTGTATGGTGTAAGAAAGTGGTCTAGTTTCATTCTTTTGCATGTTGCTGTACAGTTCTCCCAGCACCATTTGTTAAAGAGACTGTCCTTTTTCCATTGGATACTCTTTCCTGCTTGCTCAAAGATTAGCTGGCCATACATTTGTGGGTCCAATTCTGGGTTCTCTATTCTATTCCATTGGCTATGTGTATGTTTTTGTGCCAATACTATACTGTCTTGATGATTACAGCTTTGTAGTAGAGGCTAAAGTCTGGGATTGTGATGCCTCCTGCTTTGGTCTTCTTCTTCAAAATTACTTTGGCTATTCGGGGCCTTTTGTGGTTCCATACAAATTTTAGAATTGTTTGCTCTAGCTTTGAGAAGAATGCCAGTGCAATTTTGAATGTGTAGATTGCTTTGGGTAGTATTGACATTTTAACAATATTTATTCCTCCAATCCATAAGCATGGAATGTTTTTCCATTTCTTTGTGTGTTCTTCAATTTCCTTCATAAGCTTTCTATAGTTTTCAGAATACAGGTCTTTTACATCTTTGGTTAGGTTTGTTCCTAGGTATTTTATGGTTCTTGGTACAATTATAAATGGGTCAGTTTTTTTATTTCTCTTTCTGTTGCTTCATTATTGGTATATAGGAATGCAATCGATTTCTGTACATTGATTTTTTTCTCTGCAGCTTTGCTGAATTCATGTATCAGTTCTAGGAGTCTTTTGGTGGAGTCTTTCAGGTTTTCCATGTAGAGTATCATGTCATCTGTGAGAAGTGAAAGTTTGTCTTCTTTGCCAATTTTGATGCCTTTTATTTCACTTTGTTGTCTGATTGCTGATGCTAGGACTTCCAATACTATGTTAAACAACAGTGGTGAGAGTGGACATCCCTGGCGTGTTCCTGATCTCAGGGGGAAAGCTCCCAGTTTTCCCCCTTGAGGATGATATTAGCTATGGGCTTTTCATATATGGCTTTTATGATGTTTAAGTATGTTCCTTCTAGCCTGACTTTCTTGAGGGTTTTTATTAAGAAAGGATGCTGTATTTTGCCAAATGCTATTTCTGCACCTATTGACAAGATCATATGGTTCTTATCCTTTCTTTTATTAATGTAATGTTTCACATTGATTGACTGTTCCATTTGTTTCAATCTTGTAC
Organism: Panthera uncia; assembly: GCF_023721935.1. Classification (NCBI taxonomy): domain Eukaryota; kingdom Metazoa; phylum Chordata; class Mammalia; order Carnivora; family Felidae; genus Panthera; species Panthera uncia. The sequence goes on along the minus strand of NC_064812.1, from coordinate 21,844,752 downwards.
AGAGATTGGCAGCATTTTATCTGCTTATGTCTTTGTTTCTAATTTAACTACCTGTTCATTTTCTAATTCTCTTGCCATAAAATTATTACCTTTCTTCCTTTTCCTTTCTTCTCTCTTTTCTCTTCTTCATTTCCTTTCTCTTTCGCAATATTTTTAAGTCCTAAGTTTAGACTTGAAAACAGATATTATAAACACCTGCAAATGTTGAGTAACTGTGACACTCTTTAATACATGCATGAGTTCACACACACACTGATATGAAATCTCCAGTTTTCAAAGGAGAAACAGGGAAGAACTAAAAACTAGGGTGATGCAGTTCTGACATGAAAGTGGGGAGAAGGAGATATGGTATCAGTAACCCCTTTTTAGTGGTTTTTGTGCTCTGGTTGTCACAGGCAATGAGGACTCAGAGATAGACAGATCCATATAGAGAGCTGGGAGTTGGAGTTTTACATGCTTCTGGGAACTTTGAAGAACTCTTACACTAATTGTTAAAGATTTGAATAGGGAACATTTACTTATTGGAACATGGAGAGAACAGAGATTATTGTCTGTCTCTGTCTGGTCTATGGTAGGAAAAAAGAATTTAAAACTCCAGATTTATGCCTCACTCAGGTATGTGTTTTGAATTCATACTGCCTATGCTGGGAACCCCAACCCAAATATTTAACATAAAAATTGGCTCCGGGAAGCACTTGCCAAAAACAAATGCAAACTAACTCTTTTTTTTTTTTTAATATATGAAATTTATTGTCAAATTGGTTTACATACAACACCCAGTGCTCATCCCAAAATTTGCCCTCTTCAATGCCCATCACCTACCCTTCCCCCCCCCCCCCCCCCAATCAACCCTCAGTTTGTTCTCAGTTTTTAAGAGTCTCTTATGCTTTGGCTCTCTCCCACTCTAGCCTCCTTTTTTTTTTTCCTTCCCCTCCCCCATGGGTTTCTGTTAAGTTTCTCAGGATCCACATAAGAGTGAAAACATATGGTATCTGTCTTTCTCTGTATGGCTTATTTCACTTAGCATCACACTCTCCAGTTCCATCCACGTTGTTACAAAGGGCCATATTTCATTCTTTCTCATTGCCACGTAGTACTCCATTGTGTATATAAACCACAATTTCTTTATCCGTTCATCAGTTGATGGACATTTAGGCTCTTTCCACAATTTGGCTATTGTTGAGAGTGCTGCTATAAACATTGGGGTAAAAGTGCCCCTATGCATCAGTACTCCTGTATCCCTTGGGTAAATTCCTAGCAGTGCTATTGCTGGGTCATAGGGTAGGTCTATTTTTAATTTTTTGAGGAACCTCCACACTGTTTTCCAGAGTGGCTGCACCAGTAAATGCAAACTAACTCTTGAAAAAAATGCTTCTACACTCTAGGTCACAAAATATACTGCGTTAAAACAACAATAATGGGGGTGGCTGGGTGGCTCAGTTGGGTAAGTGTCTGACTCTTGGTTTCAGCTGAGGTCATGATCTCACGGTTTGTGAGTTCCAGCCCTGCAAGGGTCTCTGCACTGGTAGTACAGAGCCTGCTTGGATGTCTATGTCTCTCTCTCTCTCTCTCTCTCTCTCTCTCTCCCTCTCTTTGCCCTTTCCCCACTGGCACTGCCTCTGTCTTTCTCAAAATAAATAAATAAACTTAAAAAAAATAAAAACTTACAATAACAATGACAAAAGAGATCAGCTAGATGAGTCTGTTATAAGAGAGCATATGAGAAAATAATTCAAATGCATTGGAGTCAGCACACAAAATAAAGTGTCATTCAAACTTGAAATATTAGAATGACAATCTGAAAAAATAAAATAATTACATTTAAGATGCATAAGAGTTGAATAAATGAATCAAAATCATTAAGCACATACAAAATATTATAGGAAAAGAATAAGAAGGTTTAGAAAAATAAATTATACTTTGAGAAGTACAAAGGTACAATCACTGAACCTAAAAAGTCGATAGATATGTTTAAAATCAGATAAACACATGGACTTAATGAATAGAAACATGTGTCTGAGCAAAAATCAATAATGCATCGTGAATGATAAGAGATGAAAAATAGGAAAGCACGGTTTAGAAACAAAAGAGATGAAATGAGGACATCCAAAATATATCTAAGAGGAATTTCAAATGGAAACACTAGAAAGGATGGGACAATGATAACATTGATAAGAGATAATAGCTGCCAACTTCCCAAAATTAATGAAAAAAAATCTACAAATGCAAAAGTAGAACAAAATGGAAGAAGTATAAATAAAATTTTAAAAATCAGAGAAAAGTAAACTGCTTCTAATAAAAACAATTATACTGAAACTGTAATTCATTTGTTATTCTCAACAGCAGTAATAATGAGGGAGTGTGGGGCAAGCTGAGGGCAAAATACTGGCTAGCAGCACCCCCTGCCCCCAGGTGAAATGTTTGTGATATTGCTTGGACATTCCTGGCTGCCCAAGAACAAAGGAAAGTGGCTTAAGTGCTTGGCATGGTAATGTGGGAAACTAAGGCAAATGAAAACTTAAATTCCCTTACTGCCTACAGCCCACTGACAAGTCCTTGAAACAGGCAGAGTGACCTCCCTCCAGGAGCTCAGCTGCCTGGAGGATGACACTGCTGGGGGCAAAAGAGAATCAGCTTAACATTATCCCAATCTTGAGGATCCTGTAAATCTACTTCCTTTATCTCAACTGCCCCAAGACATATGCTGACAATCCTACTCCAACCCCCTGATATACATCTGAAGGGTCTCAAGACTGAGGTTTTACTAAACAGTAATAAGTGGCGTTTCCTTAGCAACAGCTAGCCCCTTAAAGTCCTAGAAACCTTGTTTCCAAAATACCTTAGAGACTTTATCCCTGACCCCCTCCCAACCTGAGGGTATATAATGAGTTACCTGTCACAACCCCAGTGCAGCTCTTTCTGCCCATGGCTCCTGTCCCCATGCTTTAATAAAATCACCATTTTTGCACCAAAGACATCTTCAATAATTCTTTCTTGGCTGTCAGCCCCAGGCCCCATGAAGCCCCATCACCCCAAAACTTCATCAATAACAAAAATCAAAAGACCTTAGATGCTGAGGGAAAATAATTGATAATCTAGTTAGCTTGAACTATAAAAAATTGCGAAATGTTAAAGCCTTATGCCTATAAAGTGGTAACTGTATATATTTTAATCAAATAGATTTTATTCAGACAACTTCTTATTCAATTATGTACAATTGAACTGTATAATTATGACATTTTCAGAAAAAAATAGGAATTTTTCACTGAAGGATCCTTGCAGAAAAAAAAAATACAGCAGGAAAAAGGAAATTGCATACAGAGGACAGAAACAAATCCAGAAGGCAGCTGAACAAAAATAATTTCACATGGATAGGCTGATATCTGAACAATCATTGGCTTCATTAAACAATCAAAAATAGTGATAGTGGCTAATTGGATTACCTAAAACGAAGGGAAAACTAAAATACCAAAAAACAATTACATGATATTAGAGGACAGGAAATTTGTTTACCAATGTTCTAATAGCCATACATAGTTCATAGAAGAATACAGATAGTAGTTTCCTTTATATTTTTTCAAACATGAGGGAGTGTTAAAAGTTTAACGGTAATCTCAGAAGAACAGAAATCAAATGTATAACTTAAGTGGATAAAGGAGAAAAAAGCTGGATTAATGCATTAGTAGCCATAAAGGAGAATAAAAGAAGTAAAAAGAAAAAAAGCCTACTAATTGAAGAATTAGGTAATAAATAAAAATATATCAGCAATAGGAATCATGTTAGTGAATCAAGCTTGCTGTAAAAGATAGTCACAGCTTAATTACAGAAAAAAAAAATCTGTTGCTTATTGCTTTATCTCTCACATCCAGAATAGGGCCTATTTAGGAGGAGCTAACTAATGCTTAATGCTTGTTGAAATAATTAAAAATCGGATTGAAATCCTATTATATTCTGTTGACAAGAGACAGAGCTAAAGCAAAACAAACAAAATACAGAACAAGATAAAAATAAAGGACAAATAAAAGGCTCACCAAGTTATTACTAATGAAAGGGAAGCTGATGTAGTTATACGAATAACACAAAATACAGTTAAAAATGTATTAGAGATGAAAGCATCATTAGGGATAGAGTATTACTACCTACATTATTAGGACAGGATAGATTTTGCTACAGTAAAAATGAACCCGGTCCCAGTTGTTTAACATGGCTTGATCACATTATATATGTGAGTTCAGTGTGTATTCAATTCCACATAATCCCTCAGGAACCCAGGCTGATAAAGTCTCCATTATCTTGAGGCAGCTCCATCAGAAGTACATAGTCTTTTTTGCCATGGAAGGGTAAGAGAGCACCAGAAGGTCTCATGCAATGAACTACAAGCTTCATTCTGGAAGTGACATTCACTTCTTCTCTCACCCTCTTTGGTATAAACTGGTTCCTTGGTTTTCCTTGGTAGCCTTATTGCTACAGGGTATGTAAGTATGGTATTCCAATGTATTCAGAAGGCAAGGACTATATATAGGTAAGCACTAAAAATCATTACCATAATGGTAAAAGAACACATCTAAATTTTCATGCACCTAACAATATGCCGTCCTATAAGGTAATATTTAGCATATTTTAAAAAATGTCAAATATACTATCATAGAAGGACATTTTTATACACATTTCTAAGAAATTGATGGGTTAAATAGATAAAAATTAGGAAGGATAAAATATTCTTTAAAATTTTTTAATTTTATTTTAGAGAGAGAGTGAGAGCAAGAGTTGGGGAGAGGGGCAGAGGGAAAGAGAATCTTAAGCAGGCTTCACACTGAGCATGGATGCAGGTCTTGATCCCATGACCCTGGGATTATGACTTGAGCCAAAATCAAGAGTGGGCTGCTCAACCAATTGAGCCACCCAGGCACCCCATGGACAAAATATTCTTAGAACACAATAAAATATTTGAATGACTCAGTTTACAACTATATCTAACAGTCATATATGGAATTCAAGACCCAACAATTAGAGAATGCTCATTCTTTGCCAATATAAAAGTTTTGAAAGACCAAAGTTTTTAAACTAGAATTTTATACCCAGTGATAATATCTTTAAAAAAGTTAAATAAAAACTCATCAGAAATACAAAAACTGAAAAAATGTATCACTAGCAGACCTATACTATAGAAATATTAAGTAACATCCTTCCAACGGAACAAAATGATACTACAAGGGAATACAGATCTACACAAAGGAGTGAAGATTAATGGAAATACACTGGTAAATATGTACATTTTTCCTAATTGCTTATATATGATAGTTTAAACAAAAATGTAATAATGTAGTATGAAACATAATATATGTAAAGGTAAAATTCATGACAATAAGAACACAATAATCTGGAAGGGAAATGGAAGTATACTATTCTATATACTATACTATATTACTATAGTAATTATACTATACTGTGAAGTCATGTAATATCATTTGAAGGTAGACTATAATAACTTAAATATGTGTACTATATACCTGTAAAAACTTACTGAAAAGAATTATGGCTAATAAATCAGAAAAGGAGATAGGGGCACCTGGGTGGCTCAGTTGGTTAAGCGTCCGACTTCAGCTCAGGTCATGATTTCACAGTTCGTGGGTCAAAGCCCTAAGTCAGGTTCTGTGCTGACAGCTCAGAGTCTGCAGCCTGCTTCTGATTCTGTCTCCCCTCTCTCTATGCCCCTCCCCTTTTCATGCTCTGTCTCTCTCTCTCTCAAAAATAAATAAACATTTTTAAAAAAGGAGATAAAATGGAAGCATAAAGCTATCACGTAACCCCCAAAAGGGGCAGAAAGAGGGGAAAAAGAAAAAAAAATCAGGTGAGACCAATAGAAAAAAATAGCAAGATAATAAATGGAAACCTAAGAATATCAATATTCACATTAAATGTGGTGGTGGTATAACCACTTTGGAAAATAGTTTTGCAGTTTATTAAAAGTTTAAACATATATATACTTCAGGATCCAACCATTTCACGCCTAGCTATTTACCCAAGAGAAATAAAATCACATATTGATACAAAGAATTATTATTCACAAATATTTATAGTAGCTTTTTTATACTAGCCCTAAATGGGAAATACCCAAATATCCATTAACAGATGAGTGGATAATCTATAGAACATTCATACTATGTAATGCTCCTCAGAAATAAAATGGAATGGGCTATTGATATACTCATTGATAAGGATAAACTTCAAAATAATTACATGAGTGAAAGAATCCAGACAAAAATAATGTCTACCATATGATTTAACTCATGTAAAATTCTATAAAATACAAACTAATGTGAAGTCACAGCAAGAAGGTAAGTGGATGCTGGGAGGTAGGTGGTAGTAGGAAGAGGTGGGAGGCACAAAGTTCGAGGATGATAATACATTCATTTTCTTGGTGGTGATGATGGGTTTGTATATATGTCAAAACTTAAGAAAGTGTACCCTTAAAATATGTGCAGTTAATTCTGGAATAAACCTGTTTAAAAAAATCTCAGATCCCACCCCTTTAAAAGTTATGACCCAACTATATGCTGTATACAAGAAACTAATTTCAAACATAAAGATATAAATCGGGGTCAGTAAACTATGGCCCATGAGCTAGTCACCAATATTAGTAAATAAGATTTTATTAGAACACAGCCATTAACACATTCATTTTCATATTATTTATGACTGCTTTCATGCTGCAATGCCAGAATTGAGTAGTTGTGACAAAGACCACATGGACTACAAACTAAAATATTTGCCTTCTGACCCTTTAAGAAAAATGTTTGATGACCAGTGATATAGGTAGCTTGAAAATAAAATTGGAAAAAAAAAAAAAGATATAACATGCAGATACTATTTTTTTAAAAAGCTGAAGAGGTTATAGTAATATTAAAATAGATTTTGGAGTGAAAACATTATGAACAAGAAAGAGGTATGTTACATAATGACAAAAGCTTCAATTTACCAACTAGACTCAACAGTACTAAATAATTATGCACCTAATAATAATGCTTCAAAATACATGTAGCAAAAACTGACACAACTAAAAGGAGAAACTGACAAGTCACAAAATACAGTTGGATATGTCCACACTTCTCTCTTGCAACTGATAGAACTGGTAGACAGAAAATAAAACATTTTCCTGAAGTATTTAACAAATCATTCCAAAAGTGTTTGGTATCTAAAGGTTTCTTTTTATATCATGTTCATATATCAAGTGACATATTTTGAGAATTACTTAATGATGATAAACAAATTTAACTTGTTTTTTTTTTACATTTTTGTTTGTTTTGTTTTAAGTGTATATTACTATTTCAGTTAAGAACTTGTTTAAATTTCCATTTCTGGCAGTGTGGCAGAATACACAACCAGAAAATCCTCCTATAGCAAAATACCTAGAAATGCTGTTGAAAAGAAATTTTAAAATGCATGGTTACCTCACAAAATAAATAAGACAAATTTCCAGGGGTTACAAGTCCCACTTGATGTGGGACTGGAATTTGGACAGTTTGGTAGGTTTCAAGCAGAAAGATTCAATGCCCATGAGGGGGCAGGAGATAAGACCTTCAAGCCTTCACAAAACAATGAATTAATTTTGGGCCACAAAATGACACATCCTGATTGAACTGGTAGAGTAGAAATAATTCAACTACTATCACGAGAAGAAATCAAAGCAAGTTGTATATTTTTAACTGGAATTTAGAGGAGAGGGTCTCTCTTAAAGTTGGTAACCATATGCATTTGAGGTTTGTCTTTACACTACCTGCATTTTCAAGAAAACACTCAAGTAAAAATTAACAAAACTTCCAGATTAGTAATACAGAGGCACTTGGTGAAAGCAAACACTAAATCTATTTCTTGGGACACATCCTAAATTCAGACCTCCTAGGATTTTCACAAATGAGTCTTCTAAAGATGTGCTCACAACCCAAAATTATAAAGCTCAACTGAAAAACAGTGAGCAGACAAACTAAGCAGCAGGTTAGTCTCCCAAACACCTGAGATAAAGCTTACATGGACTATTTCAACTGGAGAAAAAAAATTCACATTTAGTTAATTTAATCTAATCACTATTTACTTCTTTTGAGTTATAGTCTTCTGCTTCATAAAAGTCACTGCTTTCTGTCACAAAATAATAAAAACTTTAATTTACAAAAAATATGTGGACCTCACGATCATAGATTTCAAAGCTGGGATCAGACTCACTGAATAATTTCACATGTAGTTTTCTGCTTTACAATATAACTCCTACAAACTCTAATTCTTCCATTTCTCTTATCCTTGAGATGCAATTAATATACACAATATCACATCTAACTTGAAAATAAAATTTCAAAAATATAGACGGCAGTATTAATCTATGCTAATACAGGATTTAGAATTTAATTGTTGGATTATTTGTTCCATATTAAGCTTCAGTGATTTTAGCACATGTAGAGTGTGTGTGTGCATGTGTGTGTGTGTGCATGTATGTATGTGTTGTGTATTTCGCAATGCCTGTTGTGAATCTAATCTAAAGATTAGATTTTTTAATAAAAAGAAGTATCTGAGAACCAAATAAAATTTGGGAAAGAAATTTTTATCATCTAATTTTATTTTTATTCAATAGTCAAAATTTGAGATTTTTAGCTTGTCAACAGTCATTATCTTTTGAAAACCCAGTTTGTAAGGAATTTGTCTGAGGCGATTTATGTTCTGCATGAGCCATGAGTTTATGTTTGCAACTTAGCAATGACCTTGCCTATTTATATTAAGCATTGAACATTACCTGCATGTTAAGTGGATTTAGGATTGTTTTATAACTGATTTCTTTTTCCAGTGGTGCTCTAATTGCAATTCGTACTTAGTCTACTGCTCCGACAACTAATGTGAGTTCAGTAGTTTCAAGGACTTCATACATTATTTGCTGTGAACACAAAGAATCTTGGCAAAGAAGCAAAGGAATACAAAGATAGGTTTGCCCAAGCACATTTCTGGAAACTATACAGATATTCTGGAAAAAAAAAAATCTGACTAAATCCACAGTCGTTCCCCTACTCCATCCCAAATTATAGTTTGGAATGATCCTTCATGTAATAAAAGGGGGATAAAAGAGGGGAGATTGTCCAATCTTTGTACAGATTTAGTTTGAATGGAATCAATCCAGGAATGCTTGAAGTTTTGTGGGAGCAATTATGAAGTTTCCTTTTAGTAGAGACAATGAGATTGTCAAGTCTGAATTTCAGTTATTCACCATTGAAAACAATGAAGTGCTATACAGGGGAGACTACATGGTTTAGGCCTCCACATACTCTGATTAAGGCAAACTCTGTCTTTTAAAAGAGATTTAAGGAATTTCATAATAGCATGACTCAATGGTGACTTTATCAGGGCATTATTAGTGGGATTGGCCGAGACTAATTGTAGGATAGATGAAGTATGATTTCTGATGCCTGGAACATTCAATTTCTAGAACTCTCAGTTGTAAGTCAATTCTTCTAAAGACCCTGTCCACCAGTGTTTTTCCAATCAACCTCATCCATCAAAACTTACTGGTTTATTTCATGAATCTTTGATGTGCACTTCCACTATTTCAGTGTTTGGGTAAAATGTGCTGAAATTACAACAAAGGGAAGACCCAGGCAACCGAACAAGAATTTATAATAATGACAGATCATTGCTTCAATTCAGAGATATGTGGGGTGCTCTGAGAAAGCTTATGAAGGGTACTACATGTGTCTTGGAGGATCAAGGAAGAACTCCTGAGGGAAGAGACATCAGGCTGAAACCTGGAAAGTTAGCCAGTGAAATGGAAGGCAAGCGTGTTCTAGGTAGATGAATGGCCCTAGGGAGAGAGCATGACATATTTAAAGAAAGACAGTAGCTCTTGCTCAGTGTTAACCAGAACACCTCAGGCCCCTCTTTCAGAAATACTTGGCAGCTTCTATTCATGGAAATACAGAAATAATTGTGAAAGGTACTTTTTTATCAAAGTAGTTGAAATTTAAGTTCTGAATTTCATGCCAGGGAGTAATCGTCCTCAGTTAACACAGACCATGGAGACAGAATCTTCCTTTGTGAGTCATTTCTAGGGTTCATTTGGTCCCTCTTTCAGCAGACACCCAATAAACGTCTCCTTATTGCCCAGACACTGTGCCAGACACCAGGGCTAAACAGATTGGGTTAGGAAAGCTTCAGTAGAGAGGACCACTCAAGATTGGCCACGCACAAATCAATTTCATTTGTTTAGAGCATTTCAAAAATAAATGTTCTTATTAAAAAAATTATTTTCAAGTGATTTCTCATTTTATTTCTACCATATAAAACACTCATTCATGTACTCATTCTTTCAACAAATATTTATTAAATATTTATTATGAAAGAAGACAATTATGTCTTCCATGGGGCTTATAGCCTGCCTGTTAGGGGAGATTCATGTAAATCAAAAGTATTGTGATAAGTAATTATTTATTAATTAAAAATGAATATGATAAGGGTTGTCATTAAAGCTGCAGAAAGGCTCTATGAGTGCTTATTCAGAGAGGTCATGGAGGGCTGCCTGTGGGAGGTAATATTTGCTTTGTCTTAAATAATATCAATTTTGTGTTTCTCTCAGAATTATAAAAGAAGGGAGGAACTGGAAAGAACTAATTTAAGTATTGGCTAATAAGAAATGGGCAGAATGGGGGTGCCTCAGGTGGCTCGGTTGGGTGAGCATCTGACTCTTGATTTCAGCTCAGGTTATGATCTCAGCATCGTGGGATCAAGCCCCCCATCAGGCTCTGAGCTGAGTGTGGAGCCTGTTTAAGATTCTCTCTCTCTCCCTCTTCTCCTCCCCTCTACTTTCTCTCCCTAAAAATAAAAGAATAAAAATAAGAAATAAAATTTAAAAAAAAGAAAAGAAATGGGCAGAACGAGGTCAATGAGTGAGCAAGGAAAGATCATCCTGGGATGGGAATCTATACATGCAAAGATACGGAAATGAGAAGGAGCAGCAAAAAATAGTTTGACATGACTGAGTCCTGGGTGGGTGGTAAGATGTGGTGGCACCTGTGATTAGAAAAGTAATCAGTGCTGGATGATAAAGCCCATTTAATCCTCAAAATCATCAAAAGTAATAAGCACTATCATTATCTAAATGTCAACTCAATATTTCCATTTGAAAATCTATCTGGTCTTTCAAACAATATGTACAAAACCAAACTCTGGTCTTAGCCCCCACCAATCTGCTGCTTCTACAGACTTCTCTGACTCAATGAACAGCATCTTCCCATGCCTGATTGCTCAAGTTGAAGTCATTCTTTGCCCCCCTTTTCCCCATGTCGAGTATATTAACTGTCTATAAACTCTACTAATTCTACATTCAAAATCCACCCAGAATTCAGCATTTCTCACTACCTCCTGGCCTGAGCCACCATCATCTCTTGTGGAGATAACCACTCTTAGCCTGTTAAGCTATCTCCCTGCTTCTACCCTGATTCACTCTTACCCCTTCTTTTCTCAAACCAATGGTCAGAGGGAGCCTTTTAAAATCTAAAATCATATCACTTTGTTCAAAACCTTGAAATAGCCTCTACTGAAGGCAACATAAAGGGCACTATGGTCCAAAGGATGACAAGCTCTACAAAATCTGTTCCTTCATCAGCTCTTCCACTTTACCTTGTATGACTCCCAGTTTCCCACTTTCTCCAACCACCTCAGGCTCCTTGCTTTTCCTGAAACTTACCCATCCTCCCATATCTGACTCTTTTACTTCCTTGCCATGCCCCCAGATGTTCCCATGACCCATTCCTTCATCTCCTTCTCATCTTTGCTAAAATGTCACAGTCTCAGAAAGACCTTCCCAGACTCTCCTATTTAAAATTTCAACTCCCACCTACATTTATGGGCTCCTTTTCCACTTTACTCTGCTCCATAATATTTTATTCACTTGAGTTTTTAAAGTTTTTATTCATTTTTTTTAAGATTGTATTTGTAGGTAATCTCTACAGCCAACATGGGGCTGGAACTTACAACTCTGAGATCAAGAGTCACATGCTCTACCGACTGAGCCAGCCAGGTACCCTGGAAGTTTTTATTTACTTAACTTTTAATTATCTAAATCCTCCCAGAATGTAAGCTAATATAGGGTAGAACTGTTTGGTATGATTTCATCAGTCATGTATTCTTAGTACTTAAAACATTTTCTGACACTTAACAAACAGTCAAAAGATATTTGCTAAGTGAATACATGGGCCTCATTTTACAACGAGGGTCAGGGAGAGGATATGAAACTTGCTCAAGGTCCTATAGAAACTTGTGTGCCATACTGATGTTGTCTGGTTATCTCATGGGTGATAGACAAAATTTTTCAGAACTGAAGGCTTTATTCTAGGTTACAGCTTTTTAGAAATATAAAGCCTGAATAGTGGAGGACAGATGAAGGTTAGTGGGGTCCTTTAGGGCCCTGAAGGCACTGAATCCCTTGGTCTTGACAGGTAGTAGGATAGTGATCCCACAGAGCTGCCTTACAGGGCTGAAGCTCCTGTCATCTCTAACCAGCCAGTCAGGGACTCTTCCTACTTTTTTCATGCAGGGACTTTGCTTCTGCATCCTCTTCCTCTGGGTGGGGAGTTGCCTTAGAAGCTTCAAATAGGGTGGGTAGGATGTGAAGGACTTTAGGGGTCTCCATTATGAGATGGGCACCACTGGGCTAAAGGAATGCTTTGAAGACTTGCCTCTGAAAAGGTCCTCTGATGGTTCCATGGGGTTTGCCTTTTAGAGATTGTATGGGGAGGGGAAACTTTATGATAAAAATTACCTATTCTGCTTTGACTATTTCGTGATAAATATGTGTGAAATTTAAAATCTCATTTCAAAGGGGAAAAAGCGATCCTTGTTCAATGGAATTCTATGAAAAAAAAAAAAAACCCAATTGGAGAGAAAGGGGATTTATCTATTGTCAATGCATCTTTATGTAGGAAGACAAGCTTTGATGTAACTGATAGCTTGGTTATATAATAGCCCATGAATACAGAAACGGCATGTGATGTATTATGCAGCACTTGAGACCAAAAGTTTGCTTCTCTCAGACAAGAATGAAAGTTCAGCCTGAAAGCTTTTGTTGAAAGAGACTTTCTTTGTAATAAATCAAGAGGACCTGTTAAAGTTATCTTCAGTAGGCACCTCATATACACTTTGGAAAAAAAATGTTAACTCATTAAGCTTAATGGCCCCCAAAGCATCCCATGATGCTACAGAAGCTAAACCTTTAACAAAGAACTTCACTTCTAAGGAGGTAAGTATTGAACCTACAAAAGAGAAATTCTTTAAAGTGGAGATTAGAAAGCTGAGCTATTATGAAAGAGCCAGCACAGAAACTAAGTCATTCTTTACTAAGGGCAGTTAACATTTCCAGAGATGGATACTACAAATTGTGTATACTTGGAAACTTAATAACGATCACCTGGCAAAAATTTTTTTGAAGATCATATCCTCAAAATGGGTCAGGAGGAAAAGCTACTTAAATTGGGAAGCTCTGTAAGAACATCTGTGTGTGTAGTGGGGGGCATGTGCACACATGTGCTATGCAAGCAAAATATTCGTCCTGGAAATGGCATGAGCTGGCAGAAAAAGCAAGGGAGCACAATAAATGCATAGGAAGCGATACTAGGGTCTTCAATTAGTAGTATGCAAATAAAGCACTAAAGGCTTTCTAGTTCTATAGTTATGATTTCAGTATAGAAAATGTAAAACCAAATGCAAAAGTAAGGCATGACTGTACAGAAGGGGACATAATGCTTTCTGAACTCCATATTAAATGCAACAAAAAAGTAATAAAATAGTAAAGTCCTGTTGAGCTCAGGACCCGGCTTATAATAAGAGTTCAAGCACTGTTAGTTATCATAATAATTATTATTATTATCCTACTCTAGACCAAGCTTTGTGTTGGCAGATTTACATGCGCTTTTTGATTTAGCTGCATCTATAAAAGATTAAAAAGATGGAATGCAAAATTCTTTCAAAATGAAATTGAACATCAACAAATTAAAATCTCAAGGAATCCAGATATGAATCAAAAAGATCCAATTCTATATTTGTCTACAGATAAAGCCTTTCACCTGACCATCTGAAACCACTCAAGTGAATGAGGCATCAGGCAAATATATGCTATGGCTTATGCCAAATCACTTTTCTAATAGTTCAGATGTTTGTCTTCCTAATTTATTATGGCCAGACACTTAATTCCAGTTCTCTTCCCATCTTTTCTTCTGGCATTGAAACTCAAACTCCCACCTGTCATTCAGAGATATACTACTTGTCTCGTTCTTGTCCAAATTATTTGCAAAGATGCTGTAATATAGTGTGGGGTAACTTGGGGGAGTGCTAGAGTTAAAATTATTGCTTGCCTAAGGTTTCATTTTGGGATCCTGATAAGTCATTTCGAATGTGAGCTGTGTCGAGTACATTTCAATTTATTACTTTTTCTAAGTGAACTAATCTAAATTAAAATCTCACCGAATCAATACCTCATTTTTATCATAGAGCATTCAGATTCTACCTCCCAATCATTCATCTATCGTTCACCGTGGCTCAGAAATTTCTAACAATGAGAAGCTATTTCATATCATATTATGGAAATGACACATCTGTAGCCTGTTGTTTCATATATATGAGCCCAATTCACAGCAGATGTTGCCTTGCTCTCACCCCCTTATTTTATTTATTTTGCAGAACATTCCCATAACCCCTATCATGAGGATTATCTAATGCTTATTATGTGTTCATGACATGCACGATTACGATCTGAAAACTCTCACTAAAAACTGTCTCATTTGTTTGGCTTCGATTCCTTGTTATAGCAATAGCCACCAGCTTAGACAAATGGGTGGTTATTTTCAGGTTTTTCAAATGCTATTCAATACCCTTCCCCCAATGTATTCATTTTGAGTATTTCCTTTTGGTCTTTAAAGGTCTAGTGTTGACTTGGAGATATTGCAAAGATTTTTAATGCACATGCCATTCTCCTAATATATTTTCATTTCTGGTGACCTAGAAAAGAACAGAAGCAAAAAAAAAAAAAAATGGTGCAAGGGGAATTTATTCTCATGACAGAGTGTATAAAAAAAAAAGCTTTCAAGGGATTTATTTAGTCAGGTCTCGTCTTTTCCATTATTCTTTTATGTTCCACTTGTATTGCATAGTCTATGGCCCATCCATAAAAGAATAATAAAAAAGCCCCATTTTATGCAACCACGTAGTAGCATGTCTGCATAAAATAGGTGATGCATATATTTTATGCCCAGAATTCCAAATGGCTACTCATATTTCTTTCCTCTCTCAGCTTTCAAGGTTGCGTTCATAGTTTTCCAAGAGCAAAAGATCTTCAAGGTATTTGTTTCATGAGGGCAGGGACTGTGTCTGTCTTACTCACGGATTGATTTCAGAACCCAAGAGGAGTTCTGGCACATAGTAGGATATCAATAAATGTTTAAAAATAACCTTTCTTCTCTAATTATTTACCATGAATCAATACCCACAACAGGAACCCTTGCCATGCTCATTCCCTAAAATCCTGAGAAATATTTGCAGTGAGGGGCGCCTGGGTGTCTCAGTCTGTTGAGTGTCTGACTGTGGCTCAGGTCATGATCTCATGGTTCATGGGTTCGAGCCCTCTGTCAGGCCCTGTGCTGATAGCTCAGAGTCTAGAGCCAGCTTTGGATTCTGTGTCTCCTTCTCTCTCTGCCCCTCCCCTGCACATGCTCCATCTCTCTCTCTCTGTCTCTCTCTCTCCCTCTCTCTCTCTCTCTCTCTCTCAAAAAAATAAAAATAAAATGTTGAAAAAATTTATTAAAGAAATATTTGCAGAGAGACATTCCAATTTCCCAAGTATATAAACATAGTTTTTAAAGATAGTAATGCATTTGCCATAAGAAAAATGAAAGAAAACTCTAAGTACTGTGGCTTAGTGGGAGCCTGCCATATATTTTATTAAAAAAAAAATCCAAATATTCGTGCGGTGAGCCACAGGAGACGGTGAAAGTTACTGAGTAGGTTCTATGCTGACTTGAATATACACAACTTATGCCTTTATCTTATAGTATCTAGAAAATGGAAGAGGATGTATGTTTCTTAAATTGGAAAGGACGAAAAGACAGTCACTGACTTCAAGATGGTTACAGTCCAGTTGAAGACAAAACACACAGACATTTTAAAAAAAGAAAAAAGATCAATGGGAATACAAAGCTAAATATGGTGGATGTCTAATAGAATGTGGGGAAAGATCCTATTGGATTAGGATGGGCAGGGAAGGAGTATACAAGGTTTTAGATAGGATCTAAGTCCTGAAGAAAAGACAAAGTTTATGAAACTAGAGAGGAAGGGTATAGGGGCGAGGAAAGGAGAGAAAGAATGGAAGTAATTTCAGGAAGGAGGAATGGTGTCAGCTAGTGACGTCTGGATGTAAGAGTGAGTACAATACTAGTTAGTGATGTTCAGATACAGCAGCACAGACAATGCGGGCTTGCTCTGGAAAGTAGTCAGTAAAATAGTTAGGTCAGGGTTTATGCAAATATCAGTCATAATGAGATTTGGGTGGAATCAGAGTTTTTCCAAAATACACAAATGATGATGTTTATACACAAGACCATATCTGATTCCCAACTGCAAATGAATCATTTGGCCCAAATGTTGGCTGAGAAATTCACCAATGAATACAGAGGCCAAAAACTAAATAGAGACGTCTCACTAGTGTCCTAGGAAACAGATGGACTTTGGAGAGTAGCTGTTTGTGCTCTAGGCACTGTTCTTTTTGTGAACTGCCAACAGCAGAAAGTGATAAGAAGGGGATTGAAAGCACCAGGCAGAGGGCAATGCAGAAGAGTGTGTACCTGGTGACTTGTGCAGTTAACTCAGTTGCCTAAGTGCAATTCAGGGTAACCATACACAGTAGCCCAAGCTCTTCTCAGCCAAGAAGCCAGAGGTGCTCACCTGCTGCCTCTGTGGCTGACTTTACACTTGATTAAAATGTATATTCAGATCTAGAAAGGAAGCAGGGTGAAGCAGAGAGCTGGCTTCCATAGAAGCACAGCAGATGGGGCTTTGTCTGTCCCTGAACATCAGGGCATCTTGTCATAATTGTCACTATGCAGCCACGAGATATCCCCTGCAGAGGGGAGAGAACCACCCTCAGGTTTCCACGGAGAATTGTGGGGATGTTCAGGAGCTCGATCTGTGGTTTATACATCAAGACCAGGTCAAGACTACACATCCTGTTTTTAGAAATTTATCTAAAGGCATGTGCTACATGGACACATACTACAAGTTACAAATGGGGGCAAGTTAAAATAGCAAACACTTGCTAGCAACTAAAATACCCATCAGTAAGAGCTTTGCTAAGTAAAATGGTATTATATACATGCACTGGGATAGCGAGCTTATAGCCCATCAAAGAAGACAACAGTCTATGAGACTGTCAGTTGAAGTCGTTTGAAAACACAAGCAACAAAAAAGAACTCCCTGTTCAAACACACTTCAGAAACACTGAGTTAAACAAAGCTAAATGGATTTTGTTACTTGATTTCTGAGAAACTTTAACTCATGAAGGTACCCATTGATTGTCCTGGTGAGAGATGGCATAGGTTAGCTTTCCCGGATCACTAACTTCCTTCGGGGTGAAGGGTATCCTGCAGAGTGTTTTGAACACTGTGAAGAACTCAAGAATTACTGAAAGTCTGAGATTGGACTTTATATCTTAATTAGCTTTGGTCCTTAGTCTTTTTTTCTTTTAATTTTTTAAAAAATGTTTATTTTTGAGAGAGAGAGAGAGAGAGAGAGAGAGAGACAGAGCGTGAGTGGGGGAGAGGCAGAGAGAGAGGGAGACACAGAATCCAAAGCAGGCTCCAGGCTCTGAGCTGTCAGCACAGAGCCCAAAGCGGGGCTCGAACTCACAAACCATGAGATCATGACCTAGGCCAAAGTCGAATGCTTAACCAACTGAGCCACCCAGGTACCCCTGTTTCTTAGTCTTGACGGGGAAGAGTAAGGAGCACCCTCTGCAAAAGTCAAGGGTAAGCAAACTTTGTATTTGTCAAATTCCTAATAACTCTGGTTAACTCTGGTGTTCAATTCTGGTATAAACAGTCATTTTTAAGGACACCATTTAGAATTTTTTAAATTAATGTGAGAAAAAAATGTAGTCTGAGCAAGAGCAGCAAATTTTATTTAATCAGCATCCCATCCATCATTGTATAATGTATGCAGTCTCTGTAAATGCACAGGAAGGTGTGCAAAGTAGAGCTGATGAATTATGGAAACATTATACCTATGCTTAGTGCATTAAACACTTTCTGCTAACCCTTCCCCTCAACCTCCCAGTAGGTATGGCCCAAATAATTCTAGGTAAACAAAGCCCTTTAATCACCTTTAGTATTCAAAAAGGTGGTGAATACGACTAGCTAATATGCATAACAATTTAAAAATATGATCACATTTTCCAGTGTGTTAAACTCAGTTGTATTATTGTTTATACTAAGTCTGTTAACTGAGGGAAAAAAATGGAAATGTGCTCCCGACTGAGGCTCCTATTAATTTTACATATTGTATATCCTATCAAATTGAATAATTAAAAAGTAAATCATAAGTTCGGTGCCTCCATCATCAATAATGTGGATGACATTTGTCATCCAAAAGGAAATCATGGGCACCTGGAACCAAAAGAGTTCTAATTTTCCAGTTGGTTATTTGAAGTTAAACTAAAAGAGGGCTCCTATTTATAATTAAGGTATCTGAACAAACCATATATAACTTACATTCAAACTCAATGTATTGGTCATTTATTTGCCAGGTGAGTGCATTTTTCAGTGCTCGATTATACTGAAGAAACTATCGAACTCCAGGTTAAAATATTTTGCCTTGATAATTTAATTTTTTTATCGTTTGTGATCTTGAGAAATTATTTACTGAGTCATTATTTAATATTTCATTTGCTGTCTCCTCGTCTCTAAAATGAACCTACTATTTACCAAGCATTTACTATGCATAAGGTAACTGTGTTGATCCCTTTGTAGACTTTACCTCATTTAAGCTTTAGGACAACCATATTGTACTAGAGTTCAAAAATAAGAAAACAAATCCTGAGAGCTTAAATAACATTTCCCAGCATGACTCAGAGAATAAGCTAAAAAGGGTAGATTTGAACCTAGGCCTATCAGGCTTCTTCTTGATGAAATGCTTTGTAGTGTTCCCTCCTGATGAAGAGGGATAAAAATGTTTGCCCTACTCACCTCCCCACTTTGTATGAGGTTTGTTGCACACTATCTTGCCCAAAGATGGTTGCACCAACATATATTCTATTCTACATGCTCTTCTTAAATGTGATGTTGATAATCCTCCACTGAGAGACAAAGTCTTAGTTCTCTTCACTGGACTGAATTCTAATTTCCTAGACCGAGAGAATGAAGAGAAGTGATACTGATGACTCCCGAGGCTGGGTCCTAACTGGCAAGATGATTCTACTGGCTCTTTCCTTCTCTTGGATTGCTTGCCTGGGGGAAGCCAGCCACCATACTGTGAGGACAGTCAAGCAGCCTGGGAAAGAATCCCACATGGAGAAAAACAGGCTCCTGACCAACAGCCAGCACCAACTTGCCAACTATGTGAAAGCACTTTGCAAGTTAAATTCTCTAGCTTTAGTTAAGCCTATGGATGACTGCAGTCCCAACCCAAATCCAACTGTAACAACAGGAGGGACCCCATGCCAGAATTGCTTACCCAAACCACTCCCAAATAACTACCATGGAGAGCAGGAGAAATAATGCAGGATTATTATTGGTTTAAGCCATAAAATTTTGGGGTGATTTGTTGCACAGCAATGGATGATCCAAGGCTCAAATAAAAGTATGTATTTTAAGTTCTATAAACTGTATATGAATCACTTATAAATCTAAAGCCTGGTTTATAAATGCAATTGGGTGTATATATTCTGACCCAGGCAATTTAAATAAATATGCACTTTTAACTGAATAATCTAGACTGTGGCTGTGACACAAATCATCTAAACCCCAATTTGTATCAACTTTACTATAATGGTATTAGAATAGCAGCCTGTTAAATAGACTTCCCATCAGTCAACAACTCTGGAAATGGAGAGTATGTTTCATATTCTGTATGTTTCATATTGTACTTCACAGTTCCCAAAAACCTTTAATAAGCGTCATTTCAGAAACTGATTTACCACAAAGCTAAGGAAGCTTTGACTTCTGGGCCCCTGGCAGGCACAAATCCCTTCTGAGACCTAGCAATGTGTTCGCATGCTCTGTGCTTTTGTAAAATTTGCAAAAGTCAGTACTTTAACTGAAATTTGCTACAATCTCTTTTTACCTATTCTCACGTGTCTCTTCCTGGCCACTTCCTTTGCAGGATTTTTGACATCTGGCTAAAATAAACTTGAGCTGGAGGTACAGTTTTTGTAACGTATTTTGACTTGTTTTCTTATTCTAAATTTTCACATTTATACCTAGTTTTGTTTTTATAGTTTAGTAATCCTCTTTTTTAACCAGGGTACCTCTAATTCTATAAGCTGAAGGCTCCATAGAACCTTGTGTTACAATGACAGGGCCCTGTGAGGTTGTTAGGGGACATGCTATTATCACAATTTTATAATGAGAAAGCTGAAATTCAGAAATTCCAAATGACTTATCCAGGCCATGTAGTTAATAAGAAACCAAGAGAAAGTGCAAATCCCAGACCTCTGATTCCTTGTTCAGTGCTCTTTCTACCAACCCACCCTTCTGGAAGCACGTACCCTCTCCATTTCTCCTTTCTTTAACTTCCCATCAAACAGATTCATCCTGTGTCCCATTCTTTTGCATGTTTCCCATTCTTTCATGGTCTATCCTATGATTCATATGATACTGTCATGCCTCTTCAATTTACAATGAATAATTAGAAACATCATTCAAGAGCTGCCTTCAAAGCTAATAACCTTAGAAATGACTAGTGTAGAATTTTCAGGTACAAAGGTAGACTCCTCTAGGTTACATTTCAAATGTAAGACTTTTCCCAGTGCTTTAAAATCTCATAATCTAACTGTATATTGGCCTAGGAAAAGGAATTCTAGGATACAGCAGGTATAAAGGCAGAAAACTTGATGATGCTTGGCTGGACTTTCCCATGAGAGTTGCAGAAGATACAGGATGAATAAGGTCTCTCTTGCAGGTGGCTCGGTTGGTGAAAACTGCCTTCAGCTTCATGCACTGTTAGCCTGGCCAACTTTTTCCTCCATTAGTGTCTTGCCTCCTTCCCAGACTAAAGTATCACTCTGGACTATCCTTGCTTCTCTTCAGAAGGGGAGTGCCAGCATTTCCACCTTCCGGTGAAAACATAGTCTGTTTTGAAAACTGAATTACCTCATTGAGGCCTCTTAGATCCTTCTACAGAGCTAACAAATCAGAACCCTATTTGTTGACTCAGAAGTGGGAAGAAATAAAGCATTCTCAAGAGCAAAACTGAACCAGGTAGAGTTGAGGCATTGGAACAACTGGTTTCAATTAGTTGTAAAGAGTAACAATGAATGCTCAAAAGATACCTTCCCCAAATGTCCTTCAGCTGATCATTTATTTCCACTCCTTTCCCTCTTTAGAGGCAAAACTTTAAAAGACCATCTTTTTGCAGCAAATCTTAATATAACAGCTAATATGCAGACGAAGTGACTGAGTCCCCTTGACACACGTGTCTGATCTCTATTTAGCAGGGATGGGAGGGAGGGAGGAAGGAGTTAATAGTTAAGTGCAGATGTGGTCCCCTCCCCCACCACACTGCAAAGTGCTGGCTCTGTGTCATTAAGATCCTTCTATTAGTTTCTTGCAAATCTCTCTCCAAAGACAGCAAATTGTGCAGCCATATTTTTTGATTCCACTAATGGCATTTCGCTAAAATATAAATTCTCCATTGTGTATTATGAACAATATTTACAGTTGATATTTTATATAATGTAAGATTGAATCATTTAATCTGTTTCAACATAAACAAGTAAGACATTCATTTGTCTAGCTCTTTTTGCGTCAGTTTATGTATAAAATATCCTAACTGGTCTCTCTTCCTGTCTCTTCTTTGCCTTATCCCAATTTTCTAATGAACCACTCATTAAAACACCCATTAATATGCATATCATTTTGACCTTAAGCCTTCTTGTCCCTCTCACTTCTTAATTCTCTCAGGATTCCCAGTCTTGTTCCTACCAGTTTCCTTTTTTAGCCTCTGCCTTTCTTTCTGTAATGAGATTTAAAATTATATTCACCAGTATTCCAGGGGGCTGCCCCTGGAATATGAGCAATCAGACCTGACCAGACTTCCTGAGTGCTGGAAACAGCTGCAGGCCGGCAGTCTGGCTGCCAATGCCAGGGCTTTGGAGGGAGGCAGATGATGAGAGAAGTGGAGAGGACAGCCCAGTGATGCTGTGAGCACCTTGTGTGGACCCAGCAAGAGGATCTGGGAGAAGAGATTTGTGAGTGACACCCTGTGAAGACTTCAAGAAGATGGACACAAGAAATTTTACGATCCCGTTCCGTGATTTGCTGTGTCTCTTCTCCAAGAAAACCTACAGGAGCACTTGGGTGGCTCAGTTGGTTGAGCGTCTGACTTTGGCTCAGGTCATGATCTCACAGTTCATGGGTTTGAGCCCCATGTGGGGCTCTGTGCTGACAGCTCAGAGCCTGGAGCCTGCTTTGGATTCTGTGTCTCCCTCTCTCTCTTCCCCTCCCCTACTCATGCTCTGTCTCCCTCTTTTTCTTAAAAATAAATATTTAAAAATTTTTAAAAAGGATAAAAGAGAAACATTATTTTTTAATTTATTTTATGAGAGAGAGAGAGAGAGAGAGAGAGAGAATGAATGAGCAGGGGAGAGGCAGAAAGAGGGAGAGAGAATTCCAAACAGGCTCCACACTGTCAGTGAAGAGACCCATGTGAGCCTCAAATTCATGAACCATGAGATCATGACCTGAGCCCAAACCAAGGTCGGATGCTTAACCAACTGAGCTACCCAGGCTCCCCGAGATAACATTTTTTTTAAGTTTTCTATAACTGAGCGGTGTGTGTGTGTATGTGTGTGTGTGTGTGTGTGTGTGTGTGTGTGTGTGTGTGTGTGTATGTGTGTGTGTTTGCCAGTGGTGTAAGGGAATGCAGAGACTGTGGTAATCAGCTGCAGGGTAGCCTAGAAACATTTTGGGGAGTAGATCTCTCCCTCTCCATGTCTCCATTCACTGCCCTTATGCCTCTTCTGCCTACTGAGCAGTCCCACCTACACCAATAAGAAAATATCCCACAAGAGACAGGAATTGCCTCGGGCTACATTTCCACTGAAAGTCTATTTTAGAGACATGGCATTGATAGTTCAGTGTTTGTTGTGGGCACCACTGTTGCATTGGCTTTGACTTCTGGCAGCAGACAGGATTTCGTGGCTATTCTAAGGAAGTTGTTTGTAAGATTTAGGAGAGGATGGGTATGACCAAAGCTGCCATGCATGAGTGTGATACTTCCTTTCACACCCACACTGACTCCTTTATTCACTCTTAAGAATTCTCTTTCTCCTCTCTGGCAAAAGGCCCATAGACCTTGTGGACTATCCATCATAGCTCATGCATCAATTTGGCCATTTATATTTCTAGAACACAGCTTTCTCTTCATCAGACTTCATAAATAAAATAGGAAAATTAGCTATAAATGTGTATTCTGGTGTTTATGTCACTCTCCTGATATATTTGTGTATCAGCCTCTTTCCCATGATATAAAAAATTGTTTGAAAGAAGAAAGACTTTAGACAAAGACCCCTCAGTAACCTACAATTTCAGTATCACTCATTCCCTAGTTGGAAGTATTTTATGTGCTGCATTGACTTAAAGAGCAGAAGGCAGTCTCAGCAGGTATTTGGTTAGTGATCTCAATATGTTTATAGTTCCAATTATTTTTGTCAGACAAGAATCTTAACCTAGACTCTAATAAGTGAAGTAGGTCAAACTTGTGGATGGTTCTGACTCCCATCCCTGATTTCCTTTCCTCCGTGTCCCCTTCACCCCCTTGCTTAGACAAGAGGGCATATGTGAAACCCTTAGCTCTCATAGATGCTTGGAAAAGAGCATGCCTATAAATGGTGGCATTACTGATTGAATTATTAATGGCAGAATTAAGACTAGAGCCTTTCTCACTCCTCTTCTGGGCTCTTACATTTCCTTATACTGAAACATACATAGTCTGTGCTTTGCTTTGGCTTTCCTGTTGTTATTTTCACTATTCCTTCAGCTGCCAAGTCCAGCCCAGGCCCAATCAGCAGCCCAGCCAGATTGCCTACTCTATGAGCAAGCTGGTGCACACCTGCACACAAACACACATACATGCACAGAGGAGCACCCAGGGCAGGATGGGTTTAAATGGTCAGTAATATGGTATCACCCTGTGTCTGTCTCTTCCTCTCAGAGTAGACCTTTCCCTCTATGCCTTATAAAATGGGTTTTTCTCTGTCCCCTCTCCCAGCTCTTTTTTTTTAATCTCCTCTGCCTTTTCCTTCCCTTGTTTGCCTTACAAACTTACTCTCCTGTCTTCTTGGTCTTTCCTCTCTCCCAGTCCTGCCTCCTTACTGACAGATGAGCCTACTTGATTACATGCTTGGTTCTGTTCCACCAACTATATCCAGTGAGCTCCCTTGGTCTTTGCCTCAATCTGGAGGCATTACACAGGGACTGAGTGCTATACGGATGCTTGTGGCAGTATCATATCTCACATCAGGTCTTATGGTCACAACAGGAGCACTGTTGGAATAAATATGGGAGCCAGGTGCCAATGATGGTGCCAGTACAAGGTCCCTAGTCCCCAGTCAAGGGATCCATGAGACCCACAATGACATACTACCCGATGAATGAATGCCATCTGGATGCTCAAGTCTGGCCAGGAGGGCAGTAAAGTCATGGTGCTCAGTATTTAATTTTAATTTCCCCTGAATAACCCAGAGTGAATTTTGTAATTTGCAATATTGTAAATTTTGTCAACATGTGGGGAATTAAAACACTGTTTATCCAGTACACTCTGGCTAATCATACCCTGGCTGTCTTTCTGATTGCTGATTCATTTGGTTCATACTTACAAGGGAAGAAATGTATTCCAGAGAAAGCACTTGTCTAGATGAGCTCTGAAACCAAAGCAAAGACTGAACTACTGAGGATAATTGGGTTTAGAATTAAAATGTGCTGATTCTAGGGAAAAGTAAATCTATGGATACTGAAGGAATTGAATTCTCATGTGTAACTGGGATCAAGAAATAAGTGGTGAAGTAAAACTTACTTTCCCAGGTTCCTTGCTCATTCAAGGCACTTATCTCTACATCACTTCTTTCATTGGGCAAGAATAAACATTAACCCCTCTTACCAAAAATTCTGTTAACTAGATAATTCCATTAACCTAAAATGTCTATTATCAGTGCTTTGCTAGTATAATTTCATATATAATTATATGATATATATAACCATAAAATATGGATGTACTATATAATTATATATATCATATGCTATATATTGCATGAATAACATTTATTATTGTTGGTGCTTTGCTACCAAAATTAAATATGTAATAGGTAATATATAATATGTAGAGTTATAATGAAGAACTCATGGTTTGGTCAAATTATAAAGCACATCTCTGATAATTTAAGAAATTCATTTATCATTTCAACAAATATCTAAGAAACTTCTGCTTGTGTGATAGACCTGCAATACCAAATTGTATTCCATCAGTTCCCATGGTAAGGATATTTTCTTATAATTTAATTACTTAAAGATTTGTGTGTGCATGCAGGATCAGATTTAGTTTTTCTTTCTTATTTCTTGAATGCTGCATATTGAATGATATATATGATTCCATATATTATAATCCATGCAAGGTACATCTGCTTCTTTTGTCTCTCCAGCACGTCTTCCTCCTTATTGTGAACTGTGCCCTAATTTGTCTTTGGGGAACTACCCCTCCTCATTGTGAGCAGTAAAATATTATATATTTATAGGATATATATTTACTCAAATAGCTTGCACAAATAATTTACTTGTTGTTCTTCTGGAATTGTTTGTAGGTCAAGTGGTTGCCTTTTGTCTCCTCTTCAATGCATTTCTTTTTCCCCACAAATCAATAAAATTGAGGCCATTGGGACAATGTTTCTCTCAAATTCATAGTCCAAGAGGTTTATTTCCATCTCTGCCTGCCTCTCCCACCCCCGCCCCCCCCCTTCCTGAGAGCTCACTGTTTCCACTGTATTTGGTTTTCTGGGGTCTCTATGACTTTTGCTTTAGGTCAGGAGAGTAAAGAGCAAAGAAAGTTAACAGGAGCATAAGACATGTCTGCCCATGAAATAGGCATATAACTGAGGTTCCCCTGTTCCACAACTATTCGGTAGGTTTGGGGATACTCCTGAGCTAGCTTTCCTCCTTGAGCCAGAGACTCAGCCACCTAATGAGGCCAGCCTGAAGGACCTCATTATAATAGCATCACCTATAACCCAAGCCCACAGCCTGGACCCCAGAGCTGTGACTTAAAATGAGGTGGAAGCATCATTAATCCATGGGGAAAGCTTGGAGCTTTAATAACATTTGCTCTCTATCCTGAAAGTTTTATATCCCAATGACTTTCAGAGGATTAATTACAGTTTTCTCTAAGAGCAAATTGTGAAACTCAGTAGCTTGCCTTATTTTGCTGCAGGGATGATTCTCATTTGGCTAAAATTAAGAATTTAAATAGGTGTCCTAGGAGCCCGCGTAGCTTAAGAACTCCCCGGGTCCTCTTTACAGCTGAGTTATGCTCCACAAGCTCCTGCTGGAGGAACCACCTGTGACCGAAATGCTGTGGAGGCTGTTTTTATACAGTTTATGAATACTTCTCTTCCCCACCTCCCAGTAAAAACCTAGCAATTAGGTGGCCTGTATCATTATGGGACAATGTCATCCCTGTTTAGGGACTCCATCAAGATGTTTCTTCATTTGTGTGTGAATAAACCATTTTTCTCTCAATTTTCCTGATGGGATGCACTCATCCCTCTAATTCTCTCCTGCTCTCATTTACATATTTCCCACATTGTTTATTATATAAGACGTTGGGAAATGTAGAAGGCAAATGTGTAGTTGCCTTGTTTGAAAATGTCTGGTTTGGGTTCAAAGATAAATGCCTCCCACTCCTCATCTTATCAACAACCTACATGCTGCCTCTTCCTGGGAGTGGCTTCTGGAAGCCTGAAATAATTTTGGTGACTCTGAAAAAGAAGTAGATATTTTTGTAGCATCTGTATCTAGTCAAAAAACTTCTTAGTGTCCATTGTACTACATAATCAATGAATTCTTGAAGTAAGTATTAACTTTATCTAGTTTTTTTAAGTAAAGATGTAATGATTTAAACTCCCTGCATTTAAATGTGGACTGAGCATTTAATTGTGTAACCTTGGGCAAGCCCTTTATTTCTCTGTGCCCCAGTTTTCTGTAAAATGGGAACTGATAATAATGGTACAAACCTCAAAGGACAATGGTGAGGATTAAGCGAGGCAATCTGTGAAAAGTGCTTATCATCACTGCTGTACCTAGTAAATGCTCAGCTGATGTCGGATATTAAATTGCTACAGGACAGACCACTGCACTTGAGTCCCCATCCTTGACTCAAACGTGCAGTATGCATCTACCATTTGGGCTTTTCTTGTGTCTGGGCTACAGTGATGAATAAAACACAGTTGATATCCTCAGGGAAAAAGTAGTTAGTCCAGGGCAAAGCCACAGAATCAGTTATATAGCCTACAATATGGTTATAGATAGTAATAACCATTAACATTTATTGAGTCCCTAATACTATGCTGAGCAATTCACATGGATTAATTTATTTAATATTTTCAGAAACATGTGGTGAGCACTACTCCTTTATTTATTGTTCAGATGAAGAAATTAAACCTTAGAAAGATTAATTAACTTTGGATCTGTCAGCCTCCAGACATGATGCTTTTCACCATTTTTCTTGACTGAGTGATGACCTACAAATACCTACAGCATGTTAAGAGTGCTCACAGACAGAGGAACTAACTCAGTGTTTTGAGAACCTCTGAAGAGGAGGGGGATACTTGAACTGGGTCTTGATGGAAGAAGAAAAAGTTAAAAGAATGAGGGTATGGCTATAACATGATGGGATCACGGGTGCAGAGGCTGGGAAGGGGTGATGGAAATAGGAAGGTCCATTGGGAATGGCTGGGGACACAATGCTAAGAAATTTGGATTCTAGCCATGTGTTTGAGACAGGTTTTTGAAGAAGTTATAACACAAAATCAAAACAAAACAAAACTTTGCCAATGGAAGGACCAGGGGAGAACCCTCAATAAAACTCAGAATTAAAATAAAAGCAATGAGGGGCGCCTGGATGGCGCAGTCGGTTAAGCGTCCGACTTCAGCCAGGTCACGATCTCGCGGTCCGTGAGTTCGAGCCCCGCGTCGGGCTCTGGGCTGATGGCTCGGAGCCTGGAGCCTGTTTCCGATTCTGTGTCTCCCTCTCTCTCTGCCCCTCCCCCGTTCATGCTCTGTCTCTCTCTGTCCCAAAAATAAATAAAAAACGTTGAAAAAAAATAAAATAAAATAAAATAAAAGCAATGAGTCCTTGACATGGAGAGGAGGTGGGCACACAGATTTGGGCAGCATATTTATTTGCAGGCTTATTTGATGAGTTTCTGTATTGCCCACCAGATTATTGATTGTATAAATGCAATGACCATGCTAATTTTGCTCACTATTTTAATTCCAGAACCTAACATCATAGTACGTAGAAGATGTGTGTATGCGTGTGTATGTGAGTGTGTGTGTGTGTGTGTGTGTGTGTGTGTATCTTGAAATTTTGGATGACTAAAAGCTAAGAGGGGCACCAGACATTGTACATGGTCAGGAAATCAAAATTAAGGGATTCTTGGGCTGAGCCTTGGAGGATGGTTAGACATTAACAGGCAAATGGTGGAAGAGAGAGATGCATTGGAGAGGAAAGGTCATTGGACAAAGATATGGGGAAACAAGGATCATGGTGCACTCAGACAACTCTAGTGGTTGGTCTGGCTAGAACAGGGTTTCCTAGCTTACAGTGCTATTGACATTTTGGCTGAATGATTCTTTGCCATGTGTAGCTGTCCTATGCATTTAGCAGCACCCCTGGTCTCTACCCAGTAGAGTCCAGTAGTATCCCTATTCTCCTCAGCTGTGACAATTAAAGATGTCTCCAGATATTGCCAAATGCTCTCCCCCCTACAAATTCAGAACCACTTCCAGGGAAGAGAAAAAAATATGAGGACATAACACAATATGCTGCTAGAGAGAGAAACAGAGGGTAGATTTCAAAAGATGGTTGTGTGTCACGACCAAAGTGGATGGGCTTAGCCTGAGCCCAGTGGAAAATTCCTGAGGAATTCAAGCAGAGGAGTGCCATGATGACAGCCATGTGCTTGGGGAAAATCACTTGGCAGCTGTGGTTTGCAGGGAATGGGGCTTGTCTACAAGGAGAACAGGCTGTTTTAGTCCTCCAGGCAAGGAAAGATGAGCCCTGAACCAAAGACGCTGTAAGAGAACAGGAGGAGAGTTGAGCCTCTTAGGAGGTTCTGTTAAAGCAACAGAACCAAGAGATGGTATCAGCTTAGATGAGAGGAGATGAAAGGGACTCTTTCAAGGATTCAGGGAAAGCTAACCAAGACACCACTTGCTGGAAGCTAAGCAGTTAATTCACAAGAGAAGGATGCTAATCGAATGAACAAGCGTGAAGTGAAAATGCCAACCCCAGTGAGGAAACACTGCCAAAGCTAGCATACACAAATGGAGAAAAATGCAAGCAGTGTTAGTGAGGTGCTCCTGAAAATGGAGTCTAACTACATTAAAGGATTCAGACAGAGGGAAACAG
Source organism: Panthera uncia (assembly GCF_023721935.1). Lineage (NCBI taxonomy): Eukaryota > Metazoa > Chordata > Mammalia > Carnivora > Felidae > Panthera > Panthera uncia. The sequence continues at coordinate 21,814,845 of NC_064812.1, read as the reverse complement.
ATGGTCGCTGCGATGTCCTCAGTCACTTGACAAGCTGGATAAATAATTGTTGCCAGGGAAGGAATAATAAAAGCAGGATTTTGCCAGCATGAGCTGCTGCCATGCATGGCCTTTGGTTCAGAGCATGCTTCTGGAGGCAAGGAAAAAAATAAATATGGAGTGACGGAGGGAAATCAATTAGCCCCACACAGATGGGCCTTCAACATCCTAGAGACCATTATTGTCACTAATATGAGAGGTTAAATAAGGTGGGAAGAGAAATAACACGGAGAATGTTGAGTCCGGGGCTTTGTGAGATAGTCTCACAGCAGCAGGAGTGCCCAAAGGGATCATGGAACAGCTGTGGAGGACGGGACCCAGACCAAGCCAGCCAGGCCTGTGCCTAGTGCTCAAGCCAAGCTCCCCTGAGGGTGTGGAAAGTCAGGTTTACAGAGGCAGCTATAGGTCCTGAAAATTCCATTGACCAGAGAAACCCACAGGGTGTATATGGAGTTTTGATGGAGGGAGGAGACGGATGGATTGTCTGAAACAGACTGCTTTTTCCCCATTAAATATATTATTTCCACAAGTGTATGTTAGACAAATTTGTTTTGAAGTGGATATTCAGCACAAAAGGCTGACTAACAGAACAGAAAGAGCGCAGAAAAGAGAATAATGTATAACTAAATGTGAAGGATTGCATAAAGTACTTAAGCTAGATTGGCTTCATGTAATACTCAACAAATTGAGATGGACGTGGAGAGAGAAGGAGGAAGAGGGCGAGAGGGAGGGGGAGGAGGAGGCAAAAAAGAAGAAATATGTAAGAAAAATCAGCGTATTTTGTTTTTGCCAGAAAGAATGTTTATCAAGCCAGAGCCTGGGGTAATAATTTGAGGTTTTGCTAATGTCTCTCTTTTATCATTCATAATTGAAATGTTATTGACATTTCTTAGGCATCTTAAGATGAGTTTATTTTCATCTTTTCCAAATTTGATATCAATAATATGCATGAAGTCACACAGTGCCTAAATGAGACTTCAAAAGCAGTTACTATAAATAAAGAAATTTACTTGCATTTTTTATAGCTCTTTACATGATTTTATTTGATCCTGACAACAACCCTGTGAGAGAGGCTGAGGAGGTGTTATTTTCATGTTTTTGCAATAGATATGGCAATACAGATTTACAAAGCCTAATGAGTTTTCCAAGCCTTCCCGGCTAGTTGGGTCTGAAAATCAGTGATCTGATTCTCCATCTACTGCTCCTTCCACTACGACGCGGGGCTGCCAAAGGAAGCCAGGGTTAGCCAGAACCAATGACCCTTTACCTTTCAAGCTACTCATAGGCACCAAAGCCATCCCTGCCTATAGCACGCTCTGCCTGATTTTCCTTGTTAGCCCATACACCTACTTTAAGACCAGTAAAGTTCACCTGTTCTAGAAAGTTCTCTTTGACTAATTCAACCTTAATTAACCCCCTTTTAGACTAAGAGTATCTTATTTCTTAGTTTGCACCATGTTGGATTGCATTTTTTTAAATGGTGATTTTAGAGGTAGTAAAGTTTTTTTAAAAAATTATTTTAATGTTTGAGAAAGAAAGAGACAGAACGTAAGCCAGGGAGGGGCAGAGAGGCAGACACAGATCCGAAGCAGGCTCCAGGCTCCAAGCTGTCAGCACAGAGCCCAACGCAGAGCTCCAAGCCATGAACCATGAGATCATGACTTGAGCTGAAGTAGATGCTTAACTGACTGAGCCACCGAGGTGCCCCTAAAGTCTTTTTGATATACCTTTAAGTAGCAGCAAAGGGTTTCAAAAATATTTTAAAATTTGAAATTGTTATCTTGTACATAAAATGGGCTGAATATTAATAACTTCATATGGGTCAGCTTAATCTTAACCATCATTTTATAGAGATTTCTTTCTCCCAGTTTTCCCTTCCTCTCATTCAAGAAACTATGTTTATCTCAGCTAATTGCTCGCCTCAGTTCCAAAACAAAAAAGGTGATAACAGAAAGCAGAAGAAGAAAGAATCTTTTCTGCCTTTGAGTTCTCAGAAACCTAAAACTTAATGGAAAAAGAATGAACTTAATAAATAGATAAAAGTTTTGGGAAAAGCATTTGGGTAAAAGCAAAACAACAAAACAAAACAAAAAACAACAACCTTCCCACCCCATTGGCTAAGAAGAAGGAAAAAAAAAAATAGATTCATCAGACGAGAAAGAAGATGGGGAAGAAACAGTGCTAAAGAGATTAGATCAAACTCCATATACGTGTGTTGAAATGGCCTGAGACAAGTGGGCTGGATCTGAGGAATGTAGATGGTGAGAAAATCTAGATGTGCGTATCACTTGAGACCACTGCCCATTGTCGGGGGATAGAAATCATTGGGAAGCTGAGGCAGCACCAGGAGTCTGCTGGGATAGTGATCACCCAATGGTGGTTGCCGCAAAGCTACATATACTGTCCTTTGATAGTCATTTGTAGGCTGATCCTTAATCATCGCGAAAGGAATGACTCCACTCTATGCCCTGAGACGTTGCTCCCAGGGCATAACTTTCCTCTCTAGAGACAGCTCTTCCCCTTTGTGTGGAGAGCCCAACTCCAACATTGTCTATTCAATATTTTTGCAAAGTACTTGACCAATTCACCGAAGGCAGAAATGTCTTCCAGGTGTACATTTGCCATCATGCACTTGTATATAAACTTACAAAGCTCAAAGCACTTTTCTATCTAATCTTGTTTTTTAGATTTTCCCAACAGATTTTTTTCAAACAAAAGAGAAAAGTGTTGAGAGTGAAATTCTCTCTTTTTATTTTTCCTGCTGAGTCATCATGAAAGGATATTTCTATGTATTATTAGGACATATGACATTTCTCACTCATTTTAATATTATGTTTGGAAAAAGGGAAGAGACTCCATAACTGAGTCATTGAGGCCGTTGTGTTCCAGGTGCTTCAAGAAGATTAATCTGGCATTGGTGTGCAAAATGGAGGAAGTGGCAAGATGCCAGGTTTGGGGAAGCTTTGGTAATCATCCAGGAATGAGGTGATCTGTTCAGAGGTACCTTATTTCACCAGGCTTTAAAAATGACAATTATTTCAGTGATACGTTATCTAAAACTTGGGCTAGTCAGTACAACAAATAAATTATTTATTCATATGTTTCTCTCTTTGGTGCCCTGAAACTACTGGGCCAGAAAAGATTTATGTGACACATTTAGAGGCCCAAGACAGACTATTGAAAGAAGGAAGATCAATTTCATGGAGATTGCTTCCTTTTGTCATTAACAGGCTCCTCTTCTTTAAACTCCTTCCCATGTGGCTTCTCAGCAGCATGTCAGAACCCTCGTTTGAATAGGAATTATAAAGAATTCTGGTTTCACAGCTGTTTGTTGATAAAACAAAAACTGACTTTCAACAGGAGTTAGCGTGGGAGAAGTTAAATGTGGAAGATCATGAAAAACCTCCAACACTTTCATGGGCTTTGAGGGTAGACTCTGTTGTTCAGAGACTTCTCGGGACTAAACTGGTCCCTGCCTAGGTATCAGTGGGCTATGAATACACCTCCACCTACAAACCACTTGCATGTTGTTTATCTTGAATTTTATTTTCTCCTTTATTGCTCTGTTGCTCAAGCCAGAAATTGGACATTGTCCTCATTTCCCTTCCTTTCCTTCAACCTGCACACCCAATCAATCATGAAGCTCAGTGGCTGTCCAATGTTAGCATCAAAATCATCTGGTGGGCTTGTTAAAGCACAGACTGCTGGGCCCCAGCCTCAGAGTGTCTGGGGTAGGGCCTGAGAATTTGCATTTCTAACAAATTCCCACATCCTGTTGTCAATTTAGAGACTGCACTTTGAGAACCACTACTGTAGATAGATTCCTGAGCAGCCTTCATGCTTCTATCTATTCCTACATGATTTGAGTTCAGGTCACCATTGTACACCACCTGATTCTGGCAGTGATCGCCTTCAAAACACAAATATGATTAAGTCACATCCCTGCTGTAAACTTGAGAGGTTCTGGAAAGCCCAAAAGATGATGTTCATCTTCCCTACCTCTGCCTTCCTCAGAGGCAAAATTTTAATCCTATTGAATTACTATAGGAAGTAAGGACGTCGCTTCCTCTAGAGCTTTAACCCTTCATGAACACTATACATCCTCTGATTCTCTCATTATAAGTTTACCATACTTTTAGGTACCCTTAATATTCAGTGTGTATATATTATGACTATGTAAATGCCATTCACATCTCAGCCATTTATGATAACATTGTTTCCTGAACACCTTTTGGTTTTCCTACAGTTAATAATGAGCTCAGAAATCAAATTTTACTGCTCTTTTAAAACAGGATGGGGGCAGGGGCACCTGGATGGCTCAGTCGGTTAAGCATCTGACTTTTGATTTTGGCTCAGGTCATGATCTCACAGTTTGTGGGTTCAAGCCCCATGTTGGGCTCTGTGCTGACAGCTTGGATGGAGCCTGCTTGGGATTGTCTCTCCATCTCTCTCTCTCTCTCTCTCTCTCTCTCTCTCTCTGCCTCTCACTTTCTCAAAATAAATAAATAAACTTAAAAAAAAATAGGATGGGGGCACCTGGGTGGCTCAGTCAGTTAGGTGTCCAATTCTTGATTTTGGCTCAGGTCATGATCTCATGGTTTGTGAGTTTGAGCCCTGTGTTGGGCTCTGTGCTGACAGTGCAGAGCCTGCTGAGGATTTTCTTTCTCCCTCTCTCTGCCCCTCCCCTGCTCACACTCTCTCTCTCTCAAAAGTAAATAAATATTTAAAAAAAATAATAAATTGGGATGGGGAGGTATATTAGTTTCCTGTGACTGCCATAACACATTGCCACAAACTTGGTGGCTTAAAACAACATATTTTTTCTCTTATAGCTGTGGAGAAGTATGAACTCCAAGTGTTGGCTCTAATGGAGAATCTGTTTCTTGTCTCTTTCAGCTTCTGCTGGCTGTAGGCATTCCTTGGTTTGTGGTCACATCACCCCAATCCCTGTGTCTGTGGTCACACGGCCACCTCCTCTTTTGTCTCAAACTCCTTCTGCCTCTCTCTTATAAGAATATATATCCAGATAAACCAGGATAAACTCCTCTCAAAATCTTTAAACATATCTTTTGCCATGTACATATAAGGTAATAGTCACTCTTCTGTTCTATCAGATAGTATTCGCAGGTTCCAAGAATTAGGTCATGTACGTATCTTTGGGGGGATACTATTCAACCTCCTACAAGGAGATTCATTTCTTATTTTATATTCTGGAACAATTTTTATAAAATAGAGATTAATCATTCCATGAAAAATTCCTGTAAAATCTCTCCACAAATTTTTAACTAATTATACTAATTATAACAATCCTTTTAATCAGTTATTCAATTCCTTTAATGTATGTAGATCAAATTAAGTGTTCTTTTTCTTATAAAATCAGTTTTGTCCAATTTTGTTTTCCTAGAAAATGGCTCAGTTTCTCTAAGTATTGAAATGTATTAAAATAAATGAATATTTAAAAAATTTAAAAATATATATATATATACACACACACATATAAAAAGGGGCTCATGGATGGCTCAGTTGGTTAAGCATCTGACTTCAGCTCAGGTCATAATCTTCTGGTTTCTGAGTTCAAGCCCCACATTGGGCTCTGTGCTGACAGCTCAGAGCCTGGAGCTGGCTTAGAGTTGGTGTCTCCCTCCCTTTCTGCCCCTCCCCAACTCACACTCTGTCTCTCTCTCTGTCAAAAATAAATGAATATTTTAAAAAAATTTAAATATATGAAATGTATTGGTATAGTGGCATTTAGAATATTCAGTTATGGATTTCCCATTGTTCCTGCATCTCCAGTTACATTCTCCTTTTCATGCCAAATGCTATTTCTGAAACTTTCCTATAATTTTAGATAAATCTTGTATAGGATATGTCTACTTTATTACCCCAGACACTAAAACAAATTTGCTTTTTCTAACCTTATATCATGTCTTTGTTTGTAATTTTATACATTGTTATGCTCATCATCATTATTTTTCTTTTTCTATTTTCTTGAGTTACCTGGTTGCTCATTTTCTTTTTTTTTTTTTTTTTTAATTTTTTTTTTCAACTTTTTTTTATTTATTTTTGGGACAGAGAGAGACAGAGCATGAATGGGGGAGGGGCAGAGAGAGAGGGAGACACAGAATCGGAAACAGGCTCCAGGCTCCGAGCCATCAGCCCAGAGCCTGACGCGGGGCTCGAACTCACGGACCGCGAGATCGTGACCTGGCTGAAGTCGGACGCTTAACCGACTGCGCCACCCAGGCGCCCCTGGTTGCTCATTTTCTAACATCTTGAGTTGCACTCTTAGGTCACTGATTTTAACTCTTTCATAGTTTCTAAAATAGGCATATAAGGATATAAATCCTTCTAAATACCAATTTAGCTACATTTGGGAAGTTTTGACATGTAGTCATTTTCATTTATTTTTCCACTTTAAATATTATAATATTTTCTACAATCCATGAGCTACTTAGTACATTTGAAATTTTCCAAATATACTTTTGCAGTTGATTCCTAATTTTATTGCATTGCTTTTAGTGCACATGATCTATATGATATGAATCCTTTGATATTTGTTGAAAATTACATTGACTGATTTTTGGTCAGTTTTTGAAAATGATCCCTAGAGAATCAAGTATAATATGTATTGTCTAGGTGTTGGATATCAGTCAGTCTAATGCATTTTGTTGTTCAAGCTTATTTTTTTTGTTCATATCTGTATCACATTTATTTTGTTGTTTAGTTGTGTATCTTTGCTAATTTTTTTGATTGCTTGATTTATATATTATAAAAAGAGGAGTGTTAAAAATCTCTTTTTATGGTTATGGATTTATGGATATACCTCTTCTTGTAATTCTCACATTCACTTGATATATAAGTATATGCTCTTAGCATATACAAGTTCAACACTAACATATATTTCCGCAGAACTATTCCTTTCATTATTATATAGTAATTTTCTTTATCCCTAACACTGATTTTCTTTGCCTTGAAGTAATATTCTGATATGAATAGAGTCATATCAGCTTTATTTATGTTAGTATTTTTCAAATATATTTCTAAATAGTTTATTTCAATATCGGGGGAAGTCATATTTCATTGTGTCTTTTTAAAGGAATATAAAGCTCTTTACATATATTCATAATTGCTACTGATCAGTGTGAGTTTATTTCACATTTTGAGCTTTTTCTTTACTTTTTTTCTCTTTCTGCCTTCTATTAGAATGTTTTATTTTCTTTATTCACTTATATCCTTCTTCTAAAGGCTTGGAAGTTTTATCATTGATAATGCATTTCTATTTAGATTTTAGTCTTTTCACCTTGGGCAAGATGCTTAATCTTTCTGTGAATATTAGTTTCCCTATCTGTAGAAAGAAGCTGATAGTAAAATATTCCTAACAGAGTTACTGTTAGAATTTAATCAGATAATATATCTACCACGTTCAGATATTTAGCATATAGTCTAGTTCATGATAAACACCCAATAAAAGTAGATTGTGGTTATTATTATGACTAATATTTTGAATATTTACTATCAATATGTGAAAATCTTCCCATACACTCCACTAACTGAAAAATTTTGAGAAGCAGATTGTGTATTCTAGTGCAATAATGCAGTTTACTGGCGTGCGGGAAGTTTAATTACCTGCCTTCCTGCTAAACCTTTTAGTGGGAAGTCAGAATATCAGCACTGTGGGAAATTGATTGATTAACTCAATCAAGACCATCCTCAAAGATGACTCTAAAAATATATCTGACGGCTTGAGGCTGAGAAAATCAGTCAGCGTTTGGGAGTGGGAGGAGTCAGATAGAGGGATCATTTTCTCTGAATTATTAGTCCTGTACAAGAGGGATGTTATCTGATAACACCTTGTGGAGAATTCTTCCTGTCACCTGCTGAGTTTTGAAAATATCTCTTCAAAAGTCACTGCCAAGAATATTTTTGTTTCACTCTCTGGGGCTTGGGGTATTTATTTGCCCTTCAGAAATATTTTTTAACATAGAATGTATCCCACAGAATAAACTATAATTTTTATGAAGATGTACTACTGAGGAGCCGTGATGAGGCGCTGGTTCTGCCAAAAGGGAAGGATATGTTTCAAATAACCAGGTAATAGAGATACAGACCAACCGCTCATGCTTCCCAACCCGGAAAGAATGGCACATATACTCAAATCGGGGCTGGAAGAGTCATGGCCGAGCATCCTTTCACCCCCTGGTATTTGGCTGAATGGCTTACTAGTCAGGCTGATCAAAAGCAGAACTGAGAAGAGACCATGTTTGTCTTCAGTAGTACTCCATTCTGTACCTCTGGCAGACATGTACCCAAACACACCCACACATGCGTGCACAGGCGCATGCGTGCATGCACACGTACACACACATCCACATACACACATACTCACTTCTCCTTTCTGTCTCCTTCTCTTCCTCCTGCCAGTGTCAAGAACAGAGTCACAATTTCACAAGTCAGCTCATCCCATTCTTGAGTAGCTCTGTTAAAAAGATAAAATCCTAACTCCGTCGTTCAAAATGTTAGTGAGATCTAACCACTGGTATCATGGGTCTTTTACCAGGGCGCCTTTTAGGTGTTCACACAGGTCCTGAGAAAAATTTTGGACAAAATATGATTCATAGCAGAGCTTGCAATGCATCATTAGAGACATCTTTGTTGACCTAGATATTTTGGGTACAGTCAGTTGTTAAAAAGGAAAACCACGGGCCCAAGATGGAGGCACTTATGCTAGGCCAAGTCACCAAATTAGGGCTTAATACCTAATGTAATTGCAGTTTCAACCTCCCCAAGAAATATAGGCTAAGGCTGTCAGTCAGGAATTTTCTGATCAGCACCAATGAGGTAATCTGTCACATAAACCCTCTTTACTTCCCCAAAGTAAGATGAGGTAATCTGCAAGGTAAGACTCTGTCCTTCCCTCTAAGGGAAGGTGACCTTGCCTGAAACAATCCTTTCATTTGGTCTTAATTTCTTGCTCTACTCTCCTTCCTTTAAAACCCTTCCTTTTTGTACACCTGTCAAGAGCTCCCTCCTATTTGCTAAGATAGGATACTACTCGATTCATGGATCGTTTAATAAAGCCCACGAGATCTTCACATTTGCTTGGTTGAATTTTGTTTCTCAACATGTTCTAAGAAGCTCCGCTTATACTTCGACACCTCTGTGTGAAACATTTCACTGGCTCTCGGTCATCCCCACCACGTTACTTAGTGTGATCTGGACACTAGATTTGGACTCATCCTGTTTATTTTCAGTCTGCAGTAAGGTAAGTACAGGACTTGAGAATAACTGTGTAGTTACGAGAGTCATCTATGCCAGTTTAATCTCATAATTAAAGATATGACTAGTATCTTGAATCTCCTTATTTTTTCTCTAATTCATTTTAATGTGTTTTGCAAATCTATTGGCCTATGATGGGATAAAAATTTTAAAATAAAAATAGCTCTTTTGCCAAAAAGGTTTGAGAAGTACTGATCTATGGGATAAAACCCCAGCTCTTTGGATGATCTGCAGGTCATTAGTGCCCTGATTCCTGTCCAACTCTTCAGATTCACCACCTGCCCTTCCTCTTTCTTCACAGCACTGTGCTCTAGCCATGTAATATCACATGTACTTTTACAAATGCTGGCCCTTCTGCCCCACACATCCTTTATATTCTCAGCTGGCAGCTAAATTTCTGCTCATCAGTCAAGCCCAACCTTTCTATGTGAGTCAGGATGCTTAGTTGTGAGTGACAGACACACAACTCAAATCATTTGAAGAGAAAAGAATTTACAGACAGAGGTGGAGCCGACTTGAGACTCAATAAGATCCAGGGACTAGAATGATTTCAGCTATCACTCTCGCTTATTTGCTTTCTCTCTCTCTTCTTACTCTCTCTCTCCATCCATCTTTCTCTCATCCCTGCCATTCTCTTGGTCTTATTCTCTTTTACTGCAGACAGCCTTGCTCCATATGGCGGCAGATGTTTGTAGAACCCAGCTCTGTCAACCCAATTTAATCAGGCAAAAGGAAAGAGAAGGTATCTCCCTGAGATCCAGAATAACATCACCCAGAAAGTATTCTTATTGTTCTCAGTTGGATGACATGCCCATTTTTGACCTTTGGACCAATTACTGTGGCCAAGGAGAAGGGATAGATAAATATTATTATTCTTATTATATTATATTATAGTTATATTTATAATTATGGTCACATCTCTCTTCATCTTTATGACCCCACTTTCCCCTTCAGCTGCAGGAAAAGAATTCAAGATCATTTGGCTTTCATGATCAAGGTCTGGTGTTCCCCACCACTTTAACCGTGGGAGTGAAAGATGCAAGTGTTTGCTACATTTGTGCCTTTCAGGTGATGAAATACCCGACCCCCAACAGGCCAGAAGTGAATCCCTCAACCTCTGTTAGTATTAATTGTTGTGTTGTCTCTTTAGAAATTCTTCTCTGGTCATCTCTAGATAAAGATACTAACTACCCATTGAGACTATTTTATATTACATACACTTTTATTGGTGTTCTTGTAACATCCTATTATAATGTATCTTTCTTCTCTAATACATTTTCTACAAAACTTCAAGTTCATCCATATTATCTAAATATATTTGGCATATAGTAGATAATTAATTTGATGTTTGCTGAAAACAATTATAGCACAGATCCTCTTTACTAGAGATGGACATTTGCATAACTTCCTTTAATACTACAGTTTATAATACTTGAACATGGAGATTCCATCACTGCATGTTCAGAAACTGACATAGTGCTCAACACATTATAAGTGATAAATAAATGAATATTGAGGATGAATAATTAAGTGAATAAATTAAGGGAAAATAGGGATATGTGGAGCACCCTTGATGACTACTAAAACTTTATTTGCTAGAAAGAATTGGCTGGTACTGTGGTCCATGGCTTTGAGCCTTCTTTCTTTACAACTAACCTCATGACTGCTTGGGTGCAAGAGAGGTGAGCAGGGATGATTTACATCACAGAGACAAAATTGGTTGCTGGGCATTGGGCCATAGCTGAGGCTCATGGCTCCCTCCTAGTTCTACCCAGTGTTTGTTAAATAACCCCTCAGGTCAACTTACTTCCCCTTTAATACTTGGGGTCCAGAGGCAGGGATCTCCTACTCTGTACTCGTAGATATCTACAAAGAAACATCTGTCGCTGAAAGTGCTTAACAGACAGATTCTCATGAGACATAAAGAGCCAGCTAACAATCTGAATTAACAGAAATTCTCACAGCAGGAATAGGTGCACATCTTGTGTATGGGGCTGGGGTAGGTGGTAAGGAAAGGGGGCGGGGTGGCAGGGCAGGACATGGCTGCGATTCACTGTTGTCAATAACAACAAAGTCAGATCATGATAACCATTGCCATGGTGACAAGCCATTTCTGTCTTCCTAGCACGCACATAACTTATCATTAGTCATCATCTCAACAATGTCAGGCTGACACAACCTGAAGAGTTATTAATGTCTCAAGACTGCAGGCATGGGAGGGTTATGCCTTGGCTGTTCATTTCTGCTAAGAAAGAGCTACAAACAATCTCTTAGGTCCTTGTTTGCAGAGATTCTGTACCACACTGGAAGGCTGGAAAGCATACCATTTGGCTTATGGCCTTGATGTGTCTTGTTTGAAAAGATGCCACAGTCTGATTAGAAATATTCACTATGGAAGGGGCTCTGTTACTTGTAAGAGATTGTAACTTTTTACTATGACTGAGCACTCTATCCTTTATAAAATACTTGATAATCATTTTGTCAGTCTTCTGTGAAACCCTCTGAAGAAGGTCCCTATTAAGTTCACTCTTTGATCAATGCACACATGGGCGCAGGGTTGTTTCAAAATCTGTTTATTATGCTAGAATGAATGTACCCTAGAATGTGCTAGAAGGGTTTTGACCTCAGGAATAGAATCACCTAGACAGAAACATTATGGAAAACTCCAAAAAATAAGTTTTACTATTACTATTCTTATTATGACTATAATCATGAGATTTGACTATAGCAATAGGATTGAACTTGTTACATTGCCTAACACATAGAAGACCCTCAAAAATATTTGTTGAATAAGTAAATGAGTTTACAAGTGCAGACTTGTAGGTATATGATTATAAATATAGTTGTTGGAGAAAGCTAACACTATAACCAATATCAAATATTTGCTGTTTCCCAAATATATCAGGCTGCTCAAACTCCAGTGTCTTGGTCCCCCATGTTCTTTCTGCCTTGAACATCCTTCTCCACTTCCATTAGATAAGCTCTTGCACAACACATTCTTTTTAAAATTTTTTTTAATGTTTATTCATTTTTGAGAGAGAGAGACAGAGAGAGAGCAAATTGGGAAAGGGCAGAGAGAAAAGGAAACACAGATACCAAAGCAGGCTCCAGGCTCTGAGCTGTCAGCTAACACGGGGCTCAAACCCATGAACCATGAAATCATGACCTGAGCCAAAGTTGAACACTTACCCGACTGAGCCACCGAGGCACTCCTTGCACAATCCATCCTGATCCCTGATCTCACTTCTCTCTGGCCCCAGCCCTTCCCACTCTCCTCTACTAATGGTAAGATTAGTTATTCTTCTCTCCATGCCACACTGTAAAGTATGAATTTCTGTCAGTGTGGATTCCACTAGTCACACTGTATGATAATGACCTCTATATTAAGAATATCATTCAGGAGGGAGGGAAGATGGCGGCTTAGGAGGACGCTGGGCTCACCGCGCATCCTGCTGATCATTTAGATTCCACCTACACCTTATGCAATTACCTTTTGTAGGCAATTTACCAATTGCCTAACTAACCCAGAAAACCACCAGAAGACTAGCAGAACGGAGTCTCTGGAGCCAAGAGCAGACGATAGGCCCACGGAAGAGGGTAGGAAGGGCGGAGAGGCGGTGTGCGCTGCACGGACTGGCGGGAAGGAGCCGGGGCGGAGGGGCAGCCTGCCGGCCAAGCAGAGCCCCCGAGTCTGGTTTGCAAAAGTGGAGGGGCCGGTCGGAGTGTGTTCCCACAGCAAGCGGGACTTAGCATCTGGGAGGTCATAAGTTAACAGCTCTGCTCTGAAAGCGGGAAGGCTGGAGGACAAAGGGAGGGAGAGTTGCTGAGCCCCCGGACGACAGAGCTCAGTTTGGTGGGGAACAAAGGCGCTCGCCAGTGCCATCTCCCTCGCCCATCCCCCAGCCAAAATCCCAAAGGGAACCAGTTCCTGCCAGGGAACTTGCTTGCTCCGCGCAAACACCCAACGCTGTGCTTCTGCGGAGCCAACCCTCCGGCAGCGGGTCTGACTCCCTCCCGCTGCCACAGGGCCCCCCCTGAAGTGGATTAACTAAGGAGAAGTGAGCTAAGCCTGCCCCTCCTGCCCCCGTGCACCTTGCCTACCCACCCCAGCTAATACGCCAGATCCCCAGCAACACAAGCCTGGCAGTGTGCAAGTAGCCCAGATAGGCCACGCCACCCCACAGTGAATCCCGCCCCTAAGAGAGGGGAAGAGAAGGCACACACCAGTCTGACTGTGGCCCCAGCAGTGGGCTGGGGGCAGACATCGGGTCGGACTGCGGCCCCGCCCACTAACTCCAGTTATACACCACAGCACAGGGGAAGTGCCCTGCAGGTCCCCACCACTCCAGGGACTATCCAAAATGACCAAACGGAAGAATTTCCCTCAAAAGAATCTCCAGGAAATAACAACAGCCAATGAACTCATCAAAAAGGATTTAAATAATGTAACAGAAAGTGAATTTAGAATAATAGTCATAAAATTAATCACTGGGCTTGAAAACAGTATACAGGACAGCAGAGAATCTCTTGCTACAGAGATCAAGGGACTAAGGAACAGTCAGGAGGAGCTGAAAAACGCTTTAAACGAAATGCAAAATAAAATGGAAATGACGACGGCTCGGATTGAAGAGGCAGAGGAGAGAATAGGTGAACTAGAAGATAAAGTTATGGAAAAAGAGGAAGCTGAGAAAAAGAGAGAGAAAAAAATCCAGGAGTATGAGGGGAAAATTAGAGAACTAGGTGATACACTAAAAATAAATAATATACGCATAATTCGTATCCCAGAGGAGGAATAGAGAGGGAAAGGTGCTGAAGGGGTACTTGAAGAAATCATAGCTGAGAACTTCCCTGAACTGGGGAAGGAAAACGGCATTGAAATCCAAGAGGCACAGAGAACTCCCTTCAGAGGTAACTTGAATCGATCTTCTGCACGACATATCATAGTCAAACTGGCAAAATACAAGGATAAAGAGAAAATTCTGAAAGCAGCAAGGGATAAACGTGCCCTCACATATAAAGGGAGACCTATAAGACTCGTGACTGATCTCTCTTTTGAAACTTGGCAGGCCAGAAAGGATTGGCACGAGATCTTCAGTGTGCTAAACAGAAAAAATATGCAGCCGAGAATCCTTTATCCAGCAAGTCTGTCATTTAGAATAGAAGGAGAGATAAAGGTCTTCCCAAACAAACAAAAACTGAAGGAATGTGTCACCACTAAACCAGCCCTACAAGAGATCCTAAGGGGGATCCTGTGAGACAAAGTACCAGAGACATCGCTACAAGCATAAAACATACAGACATCACAATGACTCTAAACCCATATCTTTCTATAATAACACTGAATGTAAATGGATTAAATGTGCCAACCAAAAGACAGGGTATCGGAATGGATAAAAAAACAAGACCCATCTATTTGCTGTCTACAAGAGACTCATTTTAGATCTGAGGACACCTTTAGATTGAGAGTGAGGGGATGGAGAACTATTTATCATGCTCCTGGAAGCCAAAAGAAAGCTGGAGTAGCCATACTTATATCAGACAAACTAGACTTTAAATTAAAGGCTGTAACAAGAGATGAAGAAGGGCATTATATAATAATTACAAGGTCTATCCATCAGGAAGAGCTAACAATTATAAATGTCTATGCGCTGAATACCGGAGCCCCCAAATATATAAAAAAATTACTCATAAACGTAAGCAACCTTATTGATAAGAATGCGGTAATTGCAGGGGACTTTAACACTCCACTTACAGAAATGGATAGATCATCTAGACACACAGTCAATAAAGAAACAAGGGCCCTGAATGACACATTGGATCAGATGGACTTGGCAGATATATTTAGAACTCTGCATCCCAAAGCAACAGAATATACTTTCTTCTCGAGTGCACATGGAACATTCTCCAAGATAAATCATATACTGGGTCACAAAACAGCCCTTCATAAGTATACAAGAATTGAAATTATACCATGCATACTTTCAGACCACAATGCCATGAAGCTTGAAATCAACCACAGGAAAACATCTGGAAAACCTCCAAAAGCATGGAGGTTAAAGAACACCCTACTAAAGAATGAGTGGGTCAACCAGGCAATTAGAGAACAAATTAAAAAATATATGGAAACAAACAAAAATGAAAATACAACAATCCAAACGCTTTGGGATACAGCGAAGGGAGTCCTGAGAGGAAAATACATCGCAATCCAGGCCTACCTCAAGAAACAAGAAAAATCCCAAATACAAAATCTAACAGCACACCTAAAGGAAATAGAAGCAGAACAGCAAAGGCAGCCTAAACCCAGCAGAAGAAGAGAAATAATAAAGATCAGAGCAGAAATAAACAATATAGAATATAAAAAAACTGCAGAGCAGATCAACAAAACCAAGAGTTGGTTTTTTGAAAAAATAAACAAAATTGACAAACCTCTAGCCAGGCTTCTCAAAAAGAAAAGGGAGATGACCCAAATAGATAAAATCATGAATGAAAATGGAATTATTACAACCAATCCCTCAGAGATACAAACAATTATCAGGGAATACTATGAAAAATTATATGCCGACAAATTGGACAACCTGGAAGAAATGGACAAATTCCTAAACACCCACACTCTTCCAAAACTCAATCAGGAGGAAATAGAAAGCTTGAACAGACCCATAACCAGCGAAGAAATTGAATTGGTTATCAAAAATCTCCCAAGAAATAAGAGTCCAGGACCAGATGGCTTCCCAGGGGAGTTCTACCAGACGTTTAAAGCAGAAATAATACCTATCCTTCTCAAGCTATTCCAAGAAATAGAAAAGGAAGGAAAACTTCCAGACTCATTCTATGAAGCCAGTATTACTTTGATTCCTAAACCAGACAGAGACCCAGTAAAAAAAGAGAACTACAGGCCAATATCCCTGATGAATATGGATGCAAAAATTCTCAAGAAGATACTAGCAAATAGAATTCAACGGCATACAAAAAGAATTATTCACCATGATCAAGTGGGATTCATTCCTGGGATGCAGGGCTGGTTCAACATTCGCAAATCAATCAACGTGATACATCACATTAATAAAAGAAAAGAGAAGAACCATATGATCCTGTCAATCGATGCAGAAAAGGCCTTTGACAAAATCCAGCACCCTTTCTTAATAAAAACCCTTGAGAAAGTCGGGATAGAAGGAACATAATTAAAGATCATAAAAGCCATTTATGAAAAGCCCACAGCTAACATCATCCTCAATGGGGAAAAACTGAGAGCTTTCTCCCTGAGATCAGGAACACGACAGAGATGCCCACTTTCACCGCTGTTGTTTAACATAGTGCTGGAAGTTCTAGCATCAGCAATCAGACAACACAAGGAAATAAAAGGCATCAAAATTGGCAAAGATGAAGTCAAGCTTTCACTTTTTGCAGATGACATGATATTATACATGGAAAATCCGATAGACTCCACCGAAAGTCTGCTAGAACTGATACATGAATTCAGCAAAGTTGCAGGATACAAAATCAATGTACAGAAATCAGTTGCATTCTTATACACTAACAATGAAGCAACAGAAAGACAAATAAAGAAACTGATCCCATTCACAATTGCACCAAGAAGCATAAAATACCTAGGAATAAATCTAACCAAAGATGTAAAAGATCTGTATACTGAAAACTATAGAAAACTTATGAAGGTAATTGAAGAAGATATAAAGAAATGGAAAGACATTCCCTGCTCATGGATTGGAAGAATAAATATTGTCAAAATGTCAATACTACCCAAAGCTATCTACACATTCAATGCAATCCCAATCAAAATTGTACCAGCATGCTTCTCGAAACTAGAACAAGCAATTCTAAAATTCATATGGAACCACAAAAGGCCCCGAATAGCCAAAGTAATTTTGAAGAAGAAGACCAAAGCAGGAGGCATCACAATCCCAGACTTTAGCCTCTACTACAAAGCTGTCATCATCAAGACAGCATGGTATTGGCACAAAAACAGACACATAGGCCAATGGAATAGAATAGAAACCCCAGAACTAGACCCACAAAAGTATGGCCAACTAATCTTTGACAAAGCAGGAAAGAACATCCAATGGGAAAAAGACAGTCTCTTTAACAAATGGTGCTGGGAGAACTGGACAGCAACATGCAGAAGGTTGAAACTAGACCACTTTCTCACACCATTCACAAAAATAAACTCAAAATGGATAAAGGACCTGAATGTGAGACAGGAATCCATCAAAACCCTAGAGGAGAAAGCAGGAAAAGACCTCTCTGACCTCAGCCGTAGCAATTTCTTACTCAACACATCCCCAAAGGCAAGGGAATTAAAAGGAAAAATGAATTACTGGGACCTTATGAAGATAAAAAGCTTCTGCACGGCAAAGGAAACAACCAACAAAACTAAAAGGCAACCAATGGAATGGGAAAAGATATTTGCAAATGACATATCGGACAAAGGGCTAGTATCCAAAATCTATAAAGAGCTCATCAAACTCCACACCCGAAAAACAAATAACCCAGTGAAGAAATGGGCAGAAAACATGAATAGACACTTCTCTAAAGAAGACATCTGGATGGCCAACAGGCACATGAAAAGATGCTCAATGTCGCTCCTCATCAGGGAAATACAAATCAACACCACACTCAGATATCACCTCACGCCAGTCAGAGTGGCCAAAATGAACAAATCAGGAGACTATAGATGCTGGAGAGGATGTGGAGAAACGGGAACCCTCTTGCACTGTTGGTGGGAATGCAAATTGGTGCAGCCACTCTGGAAAACAGTGTGGAGGTTCCTCAGAAAATTAAAAATAGACCTACCCTATGACCCAGCAATAGCACTGCTAGGAATTTACCCAAGGGACACAGGAGTACTGATGCCTAGGGGCACTTTTACCCCAATGTTTATAGCAGCACTCTCGACAATAGCCAAATTATGGAAAGAACCTAAATGTCCATCAACTGATGAATGGATAAAGAAATTGTGGTTTATATACACAATGGAGTACTACGTGGCAATGAGAAAGAACGAAATATGGCCCTTTGTAGCAACATGGATGGAACTGGAGAGTGTGATGCTAAGTGAAATAAGCCATACAGAGAAAGACAGATACCATATGGTTTCACTCTTATGTGGAAACTTAACAGAAACTTAACAGAAACCCATGGGGGAGGGGAAGGAAAAAAAAAAAAGAGGTTAGAGTGGGAGAGAGCCAAAGCATAAGAGACTGTTAAAAACTGAGAACTGAGGGTTGATGGGGGGTGGGAGGGAGGGGAGGGTGGGTGATGGGTATTGAGGAGGGCACCTTTTTGGATGAACACTGGGTGTTGTATGGAAACCAATTTGACAATAAATTTCATATATTGAAAAAAAAAAAAAGAATATCATTCAGTTCTCTCACGGCCAGATATGTCTTACTCAGTTTTGTACTTCCAGTGCCTGCATAGATTAAGGACTTAATGAAAGTTTGTTTTAAAAAAGGATTCCAGTGTACATGAGAACAAGATTCAGATGCAGTGAGAATGTATACATTGGGAGAATGGTGCATTGACTTGAATCTAAATCATTCCAAGTCACATAGCACGTAAGTGGTAGTCTCTGAAGACCTACCAAGATTTGGATCTGGCTCTGTCTGATGCCCATGCCCATGTTCTTTCCACCACGAGGGATGTCAGGGTCTATGAGAGTATACTGGGGCAAGGAGGGAAGATTCTTGAAGGAAGTCATTGAATTTAACATCTGCCAGTGCCGGGGAAGAAGTTGGTCCAGAGAAATGATAATAACAGCAGGGAAAAGAGAAATAAGATTCACCAGTCACTAACACGGCAGGAGAGGAATCCTGTGACATTTCCAAGTCATTTTCCAAAGCTGAGGCATGAAGGCAAAAGCACATTCACCATTTTGAAACTAGACTGTAGGTTTCATGAAAGAAATTCAATTTTTGCTTCCTCCCACATATGAGCACATAGCAGGCAGTTGATTAAATGCTTAATGAACAAAAAGAACATGAGACCAGAGCAATTATGTTGCTGGAGTCATGTTTCCAGCTCTCCTTACAAAGCTGTGGGATCTCACATTTTAGTTGGGTTTATTATTACCTCAGAGTTCTCAAGGGCTGTTGTGAAGGCAAGAACAGAACTTCTCTGAAGGAATGATTCTCATTCTGAGTCTTATCGCTACCATTCTGTGCAGTGAAGGAATTTTCCAAGAGGCCCCTCAAATACTTCGCATCTCCAGGCAGTGTTACTTCAATATCTTTTAAAATATGAAAAGCTTTCCCCCGCAATCTTCTGCCTGGCTCTCCCCCCAGGGTGACTCCCTGAACCGCACAGCATCTCGGCTGCACCTGTGTTTGATCTTGCACACACTGAACTGCAGTCCTTGGGTCTTGGACTAAAGGCAACTTCCAGCACTTACATAAAGGCTACTTTGAGCACTCTGCCAAGGACTTGGGAGACACTTTTTTCAAAGAAACAAATACATTTAGTTTCCAGAGTTAGCATGAGGCAAAGCCAGGTTTCATTTTTTCCCCCCTACCTGTTCTTTTTCTCTGTTTCAGGCTGAGCTGTAGCTAATTATATACAGGGGCTTAAAGGAGCAGTCACCAAAATTACAACCTCACAGGGACTCTTTGCTAGAAGGAAATCTGGGTCAGGGTTGTCTTCCAGAAATGCAAATTAAAATAATAGTTCTGCCTGTGTGTCAGGACTAACAAGTTTTACAACATGGTGGCAAAAGAGGTAATGTAGTTCACAGGCTCACAATTGGTAAAAATGTACTCTTTCGTCTACAGTGATAGAAACTGATTTTCTGAGCCTTTGCACATTGCCCCGAAATGGCTTCGATGCTAAATCCCTGCAGTCTTGGCATGAAAGAAGATCTGGGTGCCAGGATCAAACTTTCTTTGGGCTCGAAGACGGCTTGAGAATCTGGTTTCCTACCAGCATCGTTATTCAGTTCTAGCGTAGGAGTTGTGTCCCATAGCTTGTTACATCCCAGATTCAGGTGAACAGACTCTGTGACTAGATTTAACCCCTGGTCAACATCTAAGAACATAAAGGCATTTGTCTGGTGGAATTCAGCATAGCCCGTGTGGAATCCAGTCAACACAGGGATAAATATAAACAGAGAAGTCATCAGTGGCCTCCTTTCTAGTACTGGCATCTGGAGATTTCTTTTTCCTAGCCTGACATTTAAGGTCATTCCACCTTGGTGGGATTTTATTCTACATTTTCCCTGATCTCATATGATATTTCAGATTGCATAATTGCCAGATAACTCTTTATCTGCATGTGTATTATATGCCCACCACTCTACTGTGTGCTTTACAAATATATTTGTAACTTGATGAATATTAAAACTATACAAAACCTTACAACTATTACAAACATTTTAAATTCTTCATACATTCAAAAAATATTTCTTGAGCACCTACTATGCACTAGGCATTTTTCAAAGCCCGGGTACTGAAGCTTCACAGAGCTTATGGCTAGTGCCGAGACACAGAGAGTATCAACGGGTGACTCATTAATTAGTTCCAGAAAATAAGTGGTAATGAGGAAAGAGACTTGGGTAAAGAAAAAAGAGGGTGCAGGAAAGGACATTTAATTCAGAGAAACAACCTAAGGCCCCTCCTTATACCCCAACTGTATTGTCAAAGATGTGAGTCATACAAAAATACAGGGAGATAATCTTCTAAGCACAGAGTCCAGGAAAGCCAAAAGCCTTTCCCTCCCATCTGGCACATTTGAGAAACATCTAGAAACAGATGAGGGAAAACGTGATAGGAGATAAAAATCAAGTAGAAAATCAGTGACCTGATCAGATAGGGCCTTGGAGGCCATGGTAATGAGTTTACCTTTTATTCTGAAGATAATGGGGGAGTTTATCTGTATATTTTAAATATCATTATGTTGGCTGTTGGGTGGCAAATAGATGATAGTGGGCGAGAGGAGAAAGAGAGAGACAAGAGGCTCTTGCAGAGGTCAGGTCAGAGGTGACAGTGGTTTTCTCCCATGCGGGGTCAGTGTGGTGGTACATCTGTGATATATTTGAAGGCATACTTAGTAGGACGTGCTCATTTGATCATGCCACAGTGCTTTGAGATGCAGAAACTGAGCTGGTGGGCCAGAGCTGTGATATATTTAATGGTGGATATAACAGGAATTAATCTTATAATAATCCAGATTGGTGACAAAACTGAGCTGAGGTGGAAGGCAGAATCTATTGCGGAATCAAGAGGGGGAATTAGGTCAATTAGAGAATTTGGACTCAAACAGTCTGCAGTTGTTTTTTCTCCATCGCTACCTGGAAACTTCGGAGGAAATTTGTCATTTTGGCATTCTTTCAGATAATCATCCCTTCGCTTGCTGTGTTTCCAGCCTGAGAACAACTCCGAGACACCACAGTTCTTTACTTATTTAGAATGTTCATGTTACTATTTGACACATTTGCTTCTCTCTCATCGCTGCTGATGAGTTACCAGAAAACAAACAAACAAACTGTTTTTACAAACTTCCAAAGGCAGCTTTGTTGCTCTGTGTTGACAAGAAAGAGAATTCTGTTGGCAAAAGCTGACACAGCTGGCTGTTTGTTTTCTTAGAGGACCTAAAGTTGAATATAAATAATTTAAAATGGCTTTTACGATCTATCTGTTTTTGGGTGACAATATTCTAGGAATAAGGCTAAGATTGAAGAGGGAAAAATATAAAAGAAATTTTGAAAGAAAACAAAAATTGATTTGGCTTAACAAATATTTATTGAGCAGTCACAGTGTGCAAGGAAACAAAATGGACTGAAAGCCTGTGTTCACTGAGCGTTATGTGCCCATGAACACTTGAATCCTGCAAAGACACAATGCAATAGATACAACTCTTATGATCATTTTATGGATAAGGAAATAAGCAGTCTTAGAGAAGTGAGGGAAATCGCTCTTAACTCTCATAGCTAGAAAATGGCAGAGTGGGCCCCCCAACTACACCTGCCTGATTCTAAAGGTCATATTTTCAATGATCACGTGGACTGCTTTTCAATTGAAGAGCTCATTAGGAGTTCACTATCTCATGGTATGGGATGAGGAAGAGCTGTTAACAGCCAGAAGAGACTTAGGGTCATCGAGAGAGGTTACAGGGTAGAGCTGTCATTTATGCTGGGATTGGAAGGTAGTATATGACTTAAACAGCAAGAGGGAGAAGATAAAATGATGGCAAAAAAAGTGAGGAGTCTGGGCTACCACCTGGGTTTCCCAAGTAATATTTTTTGCATATTTATTTCATTTTATTAATAACATTTATATATAATATATAATATGCTGTGTATGTTCCAAATAAAATATATATTATATATCATATAATATGTAAGGCACAGTATATTATACAATATGCTGTATACAATTTCATGTAAATATACTTTACATATACCCACATGTTACATTCATAATACTTATATACATATTTATGATATATAATTATTATTATATTTCAATGTGTATATTGTATATATTATATATATTTATTTCACCTGATTGACTTGGTTCCAATTTGTATAATAAAGAAAGAGCCAGACTGGAAGTTAAGAGCTGTGAGTTTTCATATTTGTGTCGAATCCCTTAATTTTTCCTGCTCCTTCTCCACACAATGCAAGGGCTGGAATAAATATTTCTAGGATCCCTGCCAGTTCTAAAATTCTTTGACTTGGAAATGAAAACCTAGCCAACATGCTCTACCAATTGGTGATCGTGTCTTGTGTGTTGGCACTGTATGAGACATGCCCCTACTAGTGTACCTACTTGCTTATGTGACTGTCAGCCTTTCTAGACTATTGGCTCCCTGAGGTCAGCAATGGTATCTTTTCTACCTTTAACTCCAGAATCTAGCCCATAGCAATTGCCCTACAACTAAATATTGCTTTTTTTTGTACATCACTCTGGTTTATATGATTCCGTATCATTTTTTATTAGAAAATACATTCCAGAGGCCCCTGGGTGGCTCAGTTGATTAGGCCTCTGACTCTGGACTTCAGCTCAGGTCACGATCTCACCGTTTGTGAGTTTGAGCCCCATATCAGGCTCTGTGCTGTCAGTGCGGAACCCCTCCTTAGGATTCTGTCTCTCTCTCTCTCTCTCTCTCTCTGCCCCTCCTCTGCTTGCTCTCTGTCTCTCTCTCAAAAATAAATAAAAATAAACTTTTAAAAAAATATTAGAAAAAAGAAAATATCACTCCAAGTATGTTTTGCTCCTCATTAATTCAAAATAGTTTATTTCCAGCCTGATAAAAATAAACAGTTCCTGTCACTTGGGGTTTAGGTTGGAACTTCTTTTCAGAACATTGCTAAAAAGGCTTCATAATTATTATATATTTATCCTTTTAACAAGAAGTCTCAAAACAATTTACTAAGAAAGCTATTACTTCATCATTCAGACTGAGGTACAAAGAGATCAGCAACTTATTAAAGGTTAATAAACTATTCACTTATTGGTACTTGAGTTTCTGAGCCCCAGAACCACAACTTTCAATATAAACCCAAAAGAGAAGGTAAAGGAAACCAGTATTCAGAGGTTCTATATACCCAGTATACTTAGCATAATCAGTTTACCTGTGTCAATTTCATTACCGTTTATAAATAGGGATGCTGCCTCATGGGAAAAGAAAAGCTTCCCTACTCTTTTTTCCATCTTCAATCAGGGTAATTCACCATTCAAATCTATTCTGAAAGAGGCCCAGAATTTATTTCAGCAAGCTCTGAGAAAGGAGGGAGCTCTCTGCAAAAGCAGCCCCTCTAGGGTTTGACCGGGGTTGAAAGTGTCCTGGGTTAGGTGCTATGTGTCCTTCAACCATTCATTCTGGCTGCCTTCTTCATCAGAACCATGTTTGCAAATCCCTTTATCTTCCTTTGACCCTGCTAGGCTGTACCCAAAGGAATACACTCTAATCCTCCTCAGCTTGTCTGGAGAGATTTAGCTCTCAAAGGAGTTTCAAAGAAAAGATTTTCAGCAGTCCTAAGGCGGGAAATGTATTGTTGTCTATAAAGAAATGGGTCACATTTACTTATTTTTTGTGATTCCTAAGTTTCCCAAAGTGTGTGTGTGTGTGTGTGTGTGTGTGTGTGTGTGTAGGTGTTATCGCCATTTCAATGTTACAGGGAGAAATCTTAAACTTACATAAATTTGAAGACTACCTGTATATTCCAGATGAACTTGAATTAGGGAATATTCAGCACCAAAGAAATGCTCTTTTGTTATTTCCCAGCACAAAATTCATTCAGATTAAGAAAATTGTGCCTAATGGAAGTCCTAAGGGAATTTGCTTTCATGAGAAAACAAGAATTGTTTCAAATTAGATTACTTCATGGTAACGCAGAACAGACCTTCTCCCAGGCACTTTGCACTTGGACTCACTCTTTGTTTCATTGCCATTTAAAATATTTCCTTTGCAAACTTATTTGCGCTTTCAACTGCGTGAGATTTGTATCTAAGAAAACAGCATAGAAAGAGAAGCAAGTTGTCTCCCTTCAATAATAGACACTTTGGAATCACACCTGCTTCCAATTCCAACTTTGCCACATGCTGTTTGGGTGGACAGGGATATTTCTTCACCTCTCCAGAACCTCAAATTCTCCTTCTGTAGGAATGACGACAAAACATCTCCTGGGAGAGATTGTTTGTGAATAAGATAACACAGTCACAGTGCCTAGTGGCTGGTAGAAATTTTAAAGTTACTTTTCATTTTTAAGCCAAATCTTGTCCCAATTTCCCTAAACGCTGAAATAATTGAGATTGAAGTAAGAAAGTATTTATTCTATTATCTGTGTTTATCTCTTTGCTATGCTAACTTGACTCTTTCCCCATGGTTTATGCATTTCAGATATCTCCCATTATGTTTCTCTAATAAATATTCTTTGAATGTGACTTGTGGTAAATTAGAATAGGCTAGTTGCCTTTCTCTTTTCCTTTGGGGAAAAGAAATGTCAAATGACAATTACTAAAGAAGTCAACTTTCCCTAACCTGAACCCTATTGCTAATTTATGGATTTTCAAACTCACAGTTATATAAGTCAAATGGTACAGACATGTATGAATTTGGGGATTAATATGATGGAATAAAACATATTAAAATTTCCTCATCTCCATAAATTCCTTGTGTAGTTATCAATCAGCTGTGTGCCTTGGAACAGAACACCTAAATTGTTCTAGTTCCTCAACAACAAATGAGAAAGTATTATTATAGAGATTGAAACCCGAAATAGCTGCTGGGACCAGACACACATTAATGAGCCAGGTGGGCCAGTTGGGTTTGACACTAAATGTTGGAAACTAATTAAAAAATAAAAATAAAAAAAGGAGTCCAAACAGTGACCTTCACTTTTGATGATCTTGTCAGCCTCCTCCCAGTAGGATTCATCAGAAACAGGCATTCTCTGTAATAAATGACTTTAATGGATTCCCTTTCACACAGCTCAACTTGTCTGTTATTACTGTGGTTTTGTGGGAATCAAAAAATTCTTAGAATTTCTGAACAGTGGAGATCCTGAAAGATCCAGTACAGCTATACTAAAGCATAGGAGGAAAGATGATGAAAGAAATGTCTTTAAAAGGTCATTTTAAGATCATGAATCACATTTCATTGCTTTCAAGGAGGAAACTACAGTTCCCAAGCATTGTAGACTTCTCGGAATTCTCCCCGAGACTTAGGGAACTCAGCATGATGTACACAAATAACCAACTTGTCTTGATTCTCCCTTCTTTCCCCAAATGGACATATGACTATATACATTTTTATGTGAGAAAATGTACATGTATTTGAATATATAATTGACTGCCCTATTTCTTGTAATAGAAAAAAAAAAGCAAAACCTGTGTTTGACTGGTGTTATCACTCCCGATGATCGTATATATCAAGTTTTTTTTAAGTGGATACTTGATCTTTGGTGATTAATTTAAGATCTGTGATCTTTGCTGTGAATTTTGTCTGTATACATAAGTACTCCTATCCATGACATAAGAGCTTCCAGGAAACAAAATACATTGCCCCATTCTAACTCTATAACTCTAAGCAAATAGCCAACTTGAAACAACAGTTTTAAGTAAACAGCATTATAATAAAACCTTGGAAGGCATTCTGTTTAGCAAGACAAGGCAGGAGAATGCACTTTTGAAGGATGATTATTGGTGGTGAGTAAGAGAGTATCTAAGAAACTAATAAAGCCACAGTGCAGCAACAATCACTTTATTATTAGATGTTAAAGAACATCAAGGAAGATTTATATCTTCTTTTAACTTCACCCTGAGACAGTTTCAAATTCAATTGCTTGGTTGTTTTAGAGCAAAGTGGAAGTTCAAGAGGAGAATGTCTTTCAACAGGCTTATGATGATTTAGAGTAGGTTTAATCAACTTCTGGTCTCTCCAGAAAGATTACTGACGTGACTTAAAAAGAAGAATGTACATTGTTTTCAAACTCAGAGAGGAGGAGAGATGCTAAAAGCTCATTATGAACAAATGCATTTGCATGAAGCCTACTTCACATTCAGGGAGTGAGCAGAGATTCACAACATGGAATCCAAAACAGAGCATTAAGAATGTAAAACATGGTGTGGCTTCTAATGTAATAAACAGAATTCTAAAAGCCTCAAGGCTGTTGGCATAAATGAGCTATTCTCTAACTGCAAACTTAATCCCCACCTTAAATAAATTTAAAATCTGTATGTGTATATGAGTAAGTAGTTTCTAAGTGAAAACCAGTGGCTCCTCTATCTGTCTGGGGATTTACATGAGATGTCTTTATTTTCTGAGTTCGGTCTATCATCTCACACTTTTTGGGCTTTTCGGGCTTTTCACACCCGAATTTGCAGCCACCCAAAGCTATCCCCAATTCCCTGTATCAAGGCCCAATTCCAGCATTATCTCTTTCAGAAAACCTTCCCTCGTCTTCCCAGATGCAAGTAGCATATCCCTTTGGAACCCCCATAGCTGTAATATGTGCATAATGATAACACTTTCTACTTTACACTGTGGCCATCTCTGGATCCTGTTTCTTATTTCCTTGACTGGCTCCTCTAATTCAACTTTGTATATCTCACATTACTTACAACAGTCTCTTGTCCTCATGAGATTTCCCTTAAAATTAGTCAGAGGAACCTACAATTTCAAACACTGTTATTTCTAGGTACACAAAATAGAGGATGGTCAGTTTTCATTCATTTATTTCACAAATGTTTATTAGGTGCCTGCTAGTGCCAAACACTGTTCTAGATACTGGGAATTCATAGATGAACAGGATCACTTATCTTCTAGTGAAGAAATAAATAAGAAAAAATATATAATTCTAAATAGTATATAACACAAATTAAGACGATGGGATAGTATGTGGCTGGATGAGGAAGTATTGCTAAAGCTAAAATCAAAATCACAAAAAGGAAGCAACTAGCTATGTAGAGATCAGGGAGAAAGACATAACATTCCAAGAAGAAAGGTGACATTGAGAAAAATTATAAGGCAGTGAAGTTTGACATATGTGTCAGTCAGGATTTGGACAGGAAAGGAGAAATCATTCCAGATTTTTCAAGCAGAAAGGGATTTAACACAGGGAATCAGAGGCTTTGAAAGGCTTTGTGATCAAAAGTCAGAGATAGCCCTCTGTGGCATGTGGAAAATCTGCACATAGAGGAACCAAAGGAAACTACCAACAAATGTGTAATTCTCAGAAGGACATCCAAAAGCAAATATAGGTGACATTACAACAGGTAGGCATCTTTAATGGAAATGATTCAGGAGGCAAGTGCAAAGTTTTAGACATACTATCCTTGCAAAGTCTATAGGGGATGGGACCCAGCGCACAAGTGGAGGGGTTGGCTTTGATGGGAATGAAGACATTTCATCCAGAGTGAGAAAAGAGAAGGCAGGGGTTGTAGGAGTAGATGCAGGTGGCAATGTAGGTTTTGGAGTCTGGAAAAGGAAGTGTTCCTCTCCGGGAGATTTTTATTTAGTTTCAATGATGAATGAAGTAAGGTCACTAGCTGACAAGGTAAAGTTGGAAAAGTAGGAAGTAGAGATGCAGGGATTGGAGGTGAGAAAAGAAGCTATGGAATAGTCATATTGGAAAGTGGAAAAGCTAAGGAAGTGATGTGAAACTGAACAGAAATACTGAGTATCTAGCGTGATTCAAAATCATGATTTTAAGATGAAAGCAGCCATCAGCAAACTTGCTCATTTCTCCACAAATGCTGGCTCCTGGAATGTGGGCAAAAATAGGTAAATAGTTTGATTTAATTAGCCTTGAGGCTTTTCAAAGTGAGCAAAATATAGGGAGAGAGGAATGAGGTGTAAATAAATTCAAGTGTTTTCAAGGATGTGTTGGCAATGATGAATGATGGAAGCTACAAGAGAGACGTGAAAACATGAGAAGGTTGATACAAGCAAGTGGTAGAATCCATGAATTAGAGGCTTTGATAGATTCTGGATTTAACTGGCAGAGTATTGCTATAAGTGTGCTGGATGTATAGAAGGTAGTGGTCAGAAAGTAGGTCAGGCAGAAGTAGGACAGTTGTTGGAGAGGATGAGGTCAAAGGAATGTCCCTGAAAGAGTGTCAGGTTGCTCCGAGTCTTTGGAAGGCTATTGAGATAAAAAGACCCCAACATTCTCATGCTTGTGATTCAACTCTCCATGTATCTTCTTATAATATTATTATTTCTTATCTATTTAAGAGAATAAAAATTTTAGAGTGAATTAGAAATTAACACGAATATTAAAAAGCCAGTAGAGATAAAGCAGATAAGATAGTAGAAAATCAATCCTGATTTATTTTTAAAAAATATCTTTAAAGGCCAACTGAGACTCTTTGCTTGAACTTAAAGACCTAAAATAAATTAACTGTGCAATAACAAGCTGAGTCTGGGCTCCAGGAAAAAAAATCCCATAAGAAACTGGGTCATGACTGAGGTTCACAGCATCACAAGCAGAGGATCTTTTGCCCTGCACCTTGGGCAAGAATTGAATTACAATGATGGTGATAATTAAAAACATGGTACATTAGCAATGGTGATGATGACACTGAGTGCTTAGTATGTGCCAAGCATTTTTTATTGGATTATTTTTCCATTTAATTATCTCAATAATATACTGTGCAGAAAAAAGAAACTAAAACCCAGATAAGTAACTTGCTCAAGTAAACAAAACTAGTAAGCTTAAAACTCTAGGCATTTTGACTCCACAGGTCTCCCTCTTAATGACTTCACGGTACCACTTCCCACTGTAATGTGTGAAAGAAACAGAGCAGCTGTTCAAGCCAGTCTTTCCTGTTAGCTAACTGAAGACTGACAAGTCAGAGGTTATGATGGAGAAAAAAAAGCAAAGCCACATGATTCAAACAGACCAGGGTAGGAATTATAGTCTGGCCACATATTTACCAGGTGATCTTGGGCAAATAACTTAACTGCTTTGGATCTCAGTTTCTTATCTGTAAAGATAGAGCAAATATCAATGCCTTACTAGCATGAATGGAAAGATTGAATGAGATAGCATCTGTGTAGCTCTTGGTATATTTCTTACTCCTTTGTCTAGGTGAAGGGAATGGAACCTATTCATCTCTATGTTACCTAAAATATCTAGTAAGTACCTTGTAGATAATTAGTGACACAAATGAATGGATTGATGGATAATGGACGGGCAGTTTGAGGTTATGGTAGAGGAAAAAAAAGAGAGGTGTGGAAGAGATAAGAGATACACTACTCACTGACTGCCCATCTGCCCTAGGTCCCATACTCTCAGCCCTTCGCAGATGGGCAGTGTCTCATGACTAGTTTGGCCGATGAGCTATGAGCAGAAGTGATATATGAACTTCCAGTCCAAAGCATTTAAGAGTCAGAGTCAGTGAGTGACTTTCCAGCTCTCTCCTGCCCCACTGCAGCAATTGTACAAAACCTGTACTGAAACAAAAGAGCCACAGGATGGGAGCAGCCAGGATGCCTGAGGTACTATAAGGAAGAAGTCTGCCTTGGAGATGCAAAACCCCAACCACACTTTGAACAAGATATCATTTTATTGAGTTAATTTGTTTCTGCAGCATAACCAAGCTTATTCTGCATCATATAAAAAACTTTTTTTTTGCCAAAAAATTATCTTTCTGGCATGTCAAATTGTTGAATTTATGACCAAGATCAAAATAATTAGAAATAATGTCAAGGATAAGAAGAAAAAAAAACTTGAACAGAAAAAGTGCCTTGAATAAAATTTGGTAATTTCAACAGTTTCACAGAATAAATTACTGATGCTATATAATAATTAAAAGGTACCATCTAGTTAAGCTATGAGATTTATATTTCAGGGTATTAGAATATTTTATTAGAGCTCATTTTCTCACATATTTCAGACCTCAGGTATGAAGAGATCTCAAAGGCCATCAAATATGACTTCCTTACTGATGAAAAAATATGAGGGTCACAGCACTTAACTGAGTTTCCCAAGCACCTTAGCAACTCAAGAGCAGAACTGGTCTTAAAACACCCCATCTGTTAAACCTCAGCCATATCTTTCTAACCCTACACCCAGATACTTTTTCCATCATTATAATTGCCTAATGATACCTGTGTGCTCTGAAAGAGTTAATTTATCTTCCAAAGGGTTATTATTATTGTTATTATTTTAAGTTCTGAAGAAAGCCAAACTGGATAACAGCCATCAGAGTATTTGATCCTTCTTAAGGGTGCTCATCCAGAAAATGTTAGAAGATGAAAGATACCCACAGAGAATCTCAGTAAAATACTTCTAAGAAAAAAAATGAACTCTAGCTACCCAATTGAGAATTTACATAAGTCTTTAGGGGATTGATGCCAGTGAAGTCAGCAGTTCTCTCAGGAGGATAATGGGATCGTGTCTTAATTCTCTTCATTTTTTATTTTTGAAGTTCTACCACTAGGTGTATCTGAATGAGTCAGCAGAAAATGAATCTTGTTAAAGAGCTGGTCTGTGAAATGCAGTGTTTATCACATAGTGATTATTTATCTGTTTGGAGCAGTTTTCTAAGTTTTCTGCAGAGCCCAACTTTTTCTATTCTCTGGTTTTCCCTGCTTCCTTAAAAAAAAAAAATAGTCCGAAGGCCCCTACCTAAGTATTAAGAAATTTTTATCTCCCTTCAAGAAACTCAAGAGATTTTGTTAACCAGAATATTATGAACAAGTGTCAGTGCCATATTTTTCTCACAATTTATCAGAATTTCAGGAGCTTTTGATTAATTTAGGTTTTTGGGATAGCAAATGTTTTCTGTGTAGAAATAAAACATTGCAAATAGTAAAAATAAAATTAAAAACACACCTGTGGTTACAAACTTTCTCTCCATGAAGGCATACCATGTAGAGGAAGCATGTCATGATGAACAGAAAGCAGTGGATTCCCCAAATACTTCCCCAGATTTGTGTATTTTGCTCCAGCTTTATTTGGTTTATCATGAGTTTTATCAGTGAAAAAATAATGAATGAAGAAGAAAGAAAAATTAATATGGCTCTTTCAATAGTAATTATCTCTGGAATTTCCAAACCATTGCTCTGCTCTATCCCTAAGATTCCAATTGAGGCCTTTGCTATGCCTGAGTCAAACAGGGATGTGTATTCATACCCTTGTACAAATCTACTTCCTATCAAATATTTGAGTGTTTGCCAATTAAATGGAAGTATCTCCAAATTTTGATTTGTATTGCTTTGATTATTAGTTGTATTAAGCATCTTCTTACATGGCTTACTAGCCATTATCTTTTGTCTTCTGTGATTTTTCTTTTCCAAAATATTTCTCACCTCTTATTTACGAATTTTTAGGATTTTTATGAACATCGGTAACCCCTTATATGTTAAGTACATAGAAAATATTTTTTCCCAGACAGGCGTTTATATATTGTTTGTATATAGCTTCATTGACTATATACAAAGGTTTTTATTTGTCCTATATCAAACATGCCAGTCTTGTCTTTTATAGCTTTTGGGTGTGGTTCACGCTTAGAAAGTCCTTCCCTATCCCAAGATATAAAAATATTCTCCTGGGTGCCTGGGTGGCTCAGTTGGTTAAGCATCTGATTGTTGATTTTGGCTCAGGTCATGATCTCATGGTTTTGTGAGTTTGAGCCCCACATCAGGCTCTGTGCACTGACTGCTGAGCTTGCTTGGGATTCTCCCTCTCTTCTCTCTCTCTCTGCCTCTCTCTCTCTCCCTAAAATATAAATAAATAAACTTAAAAAAATATTCTGCTAAATTTTCTGCTGGTGTTTTCCCAGGTCTCTCTAATGCCAACCCTATGCATCTAGTCATATAACCGTATAACTATATGACTAGCTGTAAACCATAATGGTGAAGAACACAAATTCCAAAACCAGTTGTTTTGGTTCACTTATTACCAACTGTATGACCTTGTATTACTACTCTGGGAAAAGCGGTAATAGTAGTCATTGTCTGTAGTAAAACATTATTGTTTTAATATTAATAAATTCATTCATACAGTGTTTTGAACGGTGTTCCATAAACATCATTTATCTCTGTGAGCCTCATCTGAGAACAGTTCCTGGCGTATAGTTCACACTTGGCAAATAAAAAGCTAATCAATTCACTCAAAATATATTTTCCTCATTATGCTTTTCCATCAATTATTTATTACAAAATCTGTGTGGCCACAGTCCGTATAATCATCTCAACAACTCTTAGCATGAATAGCTGTTGTGCTTCCTGGTCAGTCTTGAAGCTCTTGGATGCAACATGCGAGACAGTTTTGCAGTAAGATTTAAGCCAGTCTGTGTGAGGTTAAAATGTGGTCTTTCCTCACATATGCCACCATGGCCACAATTCTTTGTAAGGCAATGAACATTTGTTAGCCTGGAGGTTTAAATAAGGACCTTCCATCTTTTTCTTTCAAGTGTTGATGTATTTCCATCTTACAGCCTCTACCTGGTAGCTTGGTGATGATTTGCATGATTATTGGAAAGAATCCACTATTCTTTGACACCAATAAATCAGACGCTCAACTATGAGATGTGGGGGGAGAGGGGTTGCCCTGGAGGATCTTACAGCTTCACAAGAAGGAAGAGAATGAAATTGAAAAGACATAAAAATACAAAACCCCAAATATCTGTGTGATAGATTTTCTGAAGCTATTCGGAGAAGTCAGGGTAGTATCTCCCTCAAATTATCAGATAACCCTCCTTCCAGCAAATGTTTAAACTGCAGAGACTCAATGCTTGCCTTAGGTCCATCTGCTGTTCATTTCCCGTGAGCCACTAAAGCTATAAAAGATGGGCTTTTCCCTCCTTCACTATTACATTTTCTTTCTAGCCAGATCAGCAAACCTCATGGCTTAGCCATCACAGAAAACGTTTCACATGCTTCTTCTAGGCTTTGGTCTTCTTATTAACAGATAGGAACTAGAGGGACTTTGGAAATTCCTTCTTAGAGAAGTCTTTACCTCCAAGGAGGCTCAAACTAGCAGGAGAGTTAGATTCCCTATGTATCTCTAATTACCACCATATTTAATTTGCTTAAATTTAATACAATGTGCAAAGCATACAGCACATGGTAATCATCAAGAGTATTATAGGAACTCAGAGAAAGGTACCTACTTGAGACAGGGATTAAAAAGGCTTCTGAGACAGTGATGCACACATTGAGTTATAATGGATAACAAATGGCACTAGATGGTAATGTAGGTACATATTGGTGAGAAGAGGGATATACCAAGAATAGGAATGGCATGGACAAAGGTATATATGCAAGATGGAATGTACCAAGTCATCACTAGCATGGTTCTTGGGCTTTATCCTGTAGGGAATGAGGTATCATCCACAGTTTTAATCAGTCAGGCTCATGGCTAGTTCTATATTTTGGCCAGATATCTTTGATAAGTGCATGGAGGATATACTTGAATGGGAAAACCTGAGGAGCAGGAAGACACACTGGGGGGCTCTTTTACAAGTTCCGATAAGAGGTTAATGTAGCTTTAACCACAGAAGTGGCCAATGGGTTTGGAGAATGGAGGCCAGATAGGAGGATTATTCAGATATGAGGTTTGGTAATTTGTGGGATGAGGAGGAAGATGATGGGGGTGAAGTTAAGGATGACAAGCTAGGTCATCTATATGAATAGTGGTACCACAAAATAAATTAGAAAATATGGGCAGAGAAACACTATCTATCTACCTACAAATGATTGAGTACTTACCATGTTCCAGGCACTACACTAGCTCTTTACACTTCATTAGTTCCCCCAAAATAGGTGTTCACAATAGGTGTTTTTATCCCCATTTTATACAGAGAGAGACTAAGGCTTGGAAATTTTAAATAACTTGAGCAAGATATAAGAGCTAATTAGTGATGAACTCAGGATTGGAACATCTGTCTGATTCCAAAGCTTTAGCTTCTTTTCTGCACTGCCCTTTTTGTAGCATTTCAACAAGGAGAAAATTTGAAGATACTAAAAATGACTTAAGATACCATGGCAGTGACTGAGTTGCTTATTCAAATTCATTGTCACCTTTTTCCTTTCAAACAGAATCCTTGTTTGGGGGAGGTAGTGATGTGCCAAGCTCTAGAGGAAGAATTGTGTCTTGTCTTTCCTTGCAGACAGGACAGTATGGTGACCAATAATACATAAACAGAAATTGTTGTGTGTAGGAGATCTCCATGGGAAGATGGCTATCTAAGCTGTTAGATACACTTTTTACAAAATTAAAGTATAATTGACATATAATATTGTATTAGTTTCAGATGTGCATCATAGTGATTTTTATACATTATAAATGATCCCCATGAGAAGTCTAGTTACCATCTGTTACCATACAAAGTTATTACAATATTATTGGTTATAATAATGCCCCTTTGGTTTCTTCCTTTCTTCTTTCCTATTTCCAAGTATGCGGACTTGATGACTAGAGCAACAGTGACCATTTTTTGATCATGAGGCAACTCTTTGGATGGACTCAAGTGCTAAACAAGGAAGAGCAGAAAGATCAAAGGAGTCTGGGCCACTGTTGCCACTACAGAAGTTCTGCACCAGCTCCAGAATGCCTCTTCCCAGTCATAGTGATATTCCAGGAAAGAACCCACCTAACTTTTTAAAACCACTGTTTTTCTAGTCTGTACACAAGCAGCCAAACAAGTGCCCCATGTGTTAGTCCCTTCCCACAGGCTCTGAAATGAAAGAAAAAGATTAAAAGACAGAAGTGGATATAGATAAGTTTTGAGGGGAGGCAGAACAGTTAAGGGAGATTAAACTTGATGGCTTCCACTGTTAGGATGAAGTAAGAGGTAATGTCTACTGAGATTGAGTGTGATAGGGCTTGGAGTAGGGAGATTTTTAATCACTTTAATGGTGTGCTAAGATGAAATACTGTACTAACTGCTGATCTAATGTACCTTGCCTACTTTGTGCTATAATCTGTCTTTTAAAAAAATGGATGGCTTTTCTCCCTTTCTGAACATAAAGAACATTTGGTTATTGTAGTTGTGCAGACTAATTCCATTTTGGAAGCTCATCATGAACCTTTTCAATTTTTCAGTGGTAATACTAATAACCTGCAAGCTGGTTCAAACTGAAGAACATTCTTCCTTTTTTATACTTCAAAAGAACTAGCAGAACCTTACTTGACCTCAAAAAATCTTCAAAGTGGATCTGGAGGCAGTGAGACAACAAGCGAAACTTTTGAGGTAAACATTAGCACTTATCTGAAGAGCCTCTTTCCATCAGCTTAAAAGAAAGTGATTGAGATAA
The DNA here is from genome assembly GCF_023721935.1 of Panthera uncia. NCBI lineage: Eukaryota > Metazoa > Chordata > Mammalia > Carnivora > Felidae > Panthera > Panthera uncia. The sequence continues at coordinate 21,778,815 of NC_064812.1, read as the reverse complement.
GATGATTTCTGGGAAAAACTCTAAGGCTTGCTTTAAAAAAAATTTTTTTTTTTGCCTTTTTGAGGTGTTTAATTAATTTTAAGTCAATTTTTCAGTGTACTTGGAATAATCAATATTCTCAGATTTTTATCACTAGCTTCTTGGCTACAGTTCCTAAATTCACTGCATCTTGATTTATGCTCAAGCATGGGTGGCTGTGAGATGAATTTTTATTTTTATCAGCACTGGCTTTAATTATAAGATCCCATCGTGTTTTTGTTTTCCTAGTCAGGATTCATATTCTTAAGAACACACCCTTTCAAGAGGAAATGTTTTTATCCTCCAAAGTACTTTGTGATTATTCAACCTTATTTTCCCAAATTCGAACTTATGATGGATTGAAATAATGGGCATTGAGGAGGGCAGTTGTTGGGATGAGCACCGGATGTTGTATGGAAACCAATTTGTCAATAAATTATATTAAAAAAAAGAAATGTGTGGGGGGAGAGAGAATCACTGCAAAATCTGAAACATCATTATTAAATAACAAATGACACACACACACATACACACACACCATTGCTAAAAAAAGTGTATATGTTTAAGATTACTGAATCAACCTTGAGTGTAATTTTTCAATATTATTTGTTTATGCATCTGTTCCTTCTAGTGCTCACTTAGTTGCATGTGTGTGTGCTGAGAGCACCTGAGATCTACTCTCTTGGCAAATTTCTAGTATACAATACAATATTATTAACTATAGTCACCATGTTGTACATTAGATCTCTAGAACTTACTCATCCCACATAACTGTACCCTTTGACCAACATCTCCCCATTTCCCCCACTTCCCCCCTCTGGTACTCTGGTAACCACCATTCTACCCTCTGCTTCTATGAACTTGACTTTTTTCAGATTCTACATATAAAAGATTATACAGCTTTTTCTTTCTGTTTCTGGCTTATTCCACTTAGCATAATGTCCTCCAAGTTCTTCCATGTTGTTGTAAATGGTAGGATTTCTTTATTTATATATAGAACACAACTTCTTTATCCATTTATCCAATGATGGACACTTAGATTGTTTCCATATTTTGGCTGTTGTGAATAATGTGAGTGCAGATGTCTCTTTGAGGTACTGATTTAATTTCCTTTAAATATATACTCAGAAGAGAGATTGCTAGGTCATATGGTGGTTCTATTTTTAATTTTTTGAAGAACCTCCATGCTATTTTCCATAACGGCTGTACTATTAAGATTTTTATGGTGGAGGTGTGCAATAAGAAGTAGAATACGCATCTGTTTTAGAGAAGCCTGGGCTAGTAATATAAAATAGGTCGTGATGAGCACATGTAAAGAATATTTAAAATTGTCCCAATAAAAAAGCTAACCCAAGAGGAGCATGTGGAAACCAAAGAAAATCAATAATGACACAGCACCAATCACCTATCTCCTATTCTTAGATCAGAGGGTTTTTTTGTTTCTTTAAGACTCAATTAATTTCCAGCTTCCCAATGACACCTGTGTGGACACCAGTACCCAAGCCACTCTCTCCTTTCAGTGATGGTTGGAGTGATCCTTTCAGGATGGTTACTGTGATTTTGTCACCAAATTTCTTAAAGATAAAGAGCATATTTCTTTGTGCCTCTGTACCTAACATAGCTCCTTGCACAGATCAGTACGTGTTTGTGAATAAAAATGATGACCACCTGTTTTGACCTTCAGAAAATGCAAGCTAATAATAGACAAGGAGCTTTGGCAGATGTGACAATCAAAATCACTGTCATACTACTTTGCGTATTAAGAGAAAAAAAAAAGTGTTCAGAATTATCCATGCTCTGAGCTTAGCCACAGCAGTACAGACTGCATAAAAGAAACCATTCTTTTTTACGAGTAGTTTTATAAAAGAGCCAGGAAGCAGGTTTTCCCTTAAGACAGGTTGTATTATACAAATCCAAATGCTATATGGAAACTCTGTGAGTGAAACTCTTTCTGGTTATACTTATTCAACTATCCAAACTTAATTAAACCCTCAATCACTTTCCCTGGAACTGAGATGATAAGATGAGACTCAATGATCTGTAATATCTGGAATCTCCTCTCATTTCCCCCCATTTTTCCCTGATGGGTGCAACATTAGCAATTTTTCCTCCAACATTTGAGGAGATTGCTGTTTATAAAGGATATACTGTGTTCTTACTGGTAGCGCCATTATTTCACAGTTTATTTCCCTCAGAATTCTCAGGTGAATACCAGGGAATACTGGTGATTTATAGTATTTGAGTTCCTCAAAGTTACTCAAGAACTGAATCCTTACAGACTGATACAAACCTGAGTTTCCCATAAAGAATATTTGTGGTGTAGAAATGTAAGGATTTCAGTCTCTACTCACCATGTTAGAACATATTACCAAAGAAGGCTTTTCACTAAAAGTGGTCTCTCCTATGATCTTTGGCCGTAGTTTACAAAAATAAAATATTAGAAACCTATTTTCATTTTATTTAATGAGATATTTTACATTGTCATATGATTTTAGGGCCCAAAGGACCTTGTGCAGAGTTCAGACTCTTGCCCCATGTTCAGATCTTACCCCTCAAACTGGTGAGGCAAACTCTTGATATTAGGAGTGATAGCTCCCAGAACACAGCAGGGCTCCAGGACTTTCTCAATACTGGTGACAACCCTTCACTCATGTTGGATAATGGAGTGGACATGTGTTTTTGTTGTTGTTTCTACCCAGCATCCATATACTCTTCTTCTGAAAATAACCCCTCAGTGTGAGAGGGTCACCCCCATCCCTACTTTTGGTTCATGTTGGCTCAGATGGAGTTGACCTCACTACCTGGCCCCAGGAGTTGGGATAGGCCTAGATGGGCCAGTGGGAGCACTACATTATGTTGGCCACAGTGACTGATGTAGGGATGGCATATCCCTTAAGCCAGACTAAAACTCTCAACCCTGGTTTGTTGCTGGGAGGCCCTCCACATGCTCTGAAGAGTGACTATTCTGGAAGATCACACAACATATCTTGGCTGTCCTCTCATCACTTTCCCTGCAACCAGGATTAAATCCAAACTTACCTTGGCTCATAAAGCCATTGTGATCTAACTCCTGCCTACCTCATGGATCTCATCACCTGATATTTCTTCACAATCACTACATCTGTACCTCAAACACAGCTCTGCTGATTTCCATCTTAGAAGCTGTGAACTTGCTCTTCTATCCCTTTGCAATATTCTTTCCCTAGATTATACCTGGCTATGTTTTTAGAAATAATAATGCATATCTAAGTCAAATGCCTCTTATAAAAACAGGCTCTTCTGGATGATAAAACAAAGTAGTCATCATATTTACTTTGCCCCACATTATTATATACATTCCCTCCATCATCTTCTTCATGTTAATTGCCGAGGCCCAAATTACTCTATTTATTCACTTCTTTATTTTCCCTTGTATCACCAGAACATAAGCTGTTTAAGGGAAAAAAACATTAATTATCTAGGTCACCATTGTACATGTCCCCTATTCCATACATATCAGGTTCTCAATAACTATTTGTTGACTGACCAAGGAGTTCCCTTTTGCTGGGCTTGTTAAACTGGCAAAATGTCAGCTGGAGGCTGCTAATGTCAAACTGTTAGCCAACAAGCACAGGGGAAAGGAAAGCTGAGAAATGGAGAGAGACAGATTCCCAATAGTGTAATCAAAAGCCATATACCCTGGGATGTTCATTATAAAAGCCAACAAATTCTCCTTTATGCTTAATTCACCTCCAGTTAGGTTTGTGTCACTTGTAACCAACAGAGTTCCAACAGAGAAGTATGTGAAAGGTCTTGGAAAAAGCAAAGTGCCATGTTCATGTAAACTATGTGTTCCTGCACAATATCCATGTCCTGTCATGCCACATGTGTTTCTCTTTTTCTTTCTTTGGCCAGAATTTAGTTATCTGAAAGGGTGAGAGAACTTATATGAAGATATTCAGGTGATTTAGCAGTGAAAAATTATTTGCAATGTATCTGCAAAGCACAACCTCTATAACTAGTTTGGGGAAATCATTTCATAATCCATATGTATATCAAAACATCATGTTGTATGCTTTAAACATATACAATGTCTATTTATCAATCACACCTCAACAAAGCTGGAAAAAATTTTTGAAAAAGGAAGCAAACATAAACTATGTTTTAAGGTAGTCAGAATAACTGACTATATTGTAGTCTATGGTATTTTTATCAATGTGTTTAGTTTAAAAGGTGAATTTGGAGGGTACCTCCCCTTCTAGGCATAACAGAGTAGCTGTACTAGACTTGTGTTCACAACATAAATCGCTATAAATACACAAAATACCAACACCACAATACTGCACACAAACACATAACACTGAAACAATGCACACCCAACACATATACTACCCATAACAGACACCACATAAACCACTCACACACTGGAAAAAATGCTCTAAATAAACAAAAATTAGTAACAAATAAAAATAGATAAAATACATGAGACTTTTTTTTTAAGGAATTGAACAACAAGCGGCACAATATCAAACTCCCAATGAGAAGGGAAACACACAAGATAGGAATCATGGTTATATCTGCTGCAAAACATGGAGAAGAAGCCCATGTAGGGTAGTAGTTACACTATGTTAAGGAACCAGATATTAGAACTGCCAGTTTCTGAAGTGGCTGGAATTTGTAGGGCAGGATACCTGAGAAGAAAGAGCTTCAAGGGACGATGATGGGAGGTGGGATAAAGGGTGCATGAGATTCAATAATTATATAAAATATAAATGGACCAAATACTTCAATTAAAGGGCAGAGATTTACCAGTAAGAAGATCTAACTATTTCCCTCTACAAGAAATTCACTTTAAATATAAAGACAAAAAGAATTTGAAAATAAAAGGATAGGAAAAATACACCAAGAAAACAGTAAGCATTAGAAGTCTGGAATAGCCATTTTAATATTAGACAAAACAGACTTTGAGACAAGGAGTATTGCCAGTGATATCCCTAAATTTAAAAACATGAGTTTATACTGAAATGTTAAATTCTAAGCCAAACCCATAGGGCACTTTCCATATTTCAAACTTTCCTCTCCAAAAGTGAGAAACCTGGCTTCCATTCCCCACCATATATTAAAAATTTGCTCAAACCTACATAGAATATAGCTTCAAAATAACGAACAAATATTATTATGAAAAGCAAGTCTACAGAGGCAGGAAATATACAAAATGATCTTGGAACATCTAGTAGGGCCAGAATATAAGGAAGTGCTCAAAATCAAACAGACAGAAACCACATTTATAGGAGTACATCAAAGGGACAGAGGATCCAACTGAAAGAGCTCCCAGGGGACAAGCTGGCACAACCTGAGCAGAAAAATAAATAAGGTATTATTGGATTATAACCCAAAGAACAAAATAAATATCCATGAGACCATACTGATATAAATAAATGAATACATAAATGAAGGAAAAGAGACAAATCTCCCATGAAAGAGTTCAAAATAATTTATGTAGATACTTCACCTTCAAGGAAAGAGAAAACATTGTGGGCTTTGGGTAGTGACTTCCTTCGAAAGAGTACAGTATAGAAGGAGTCAGGCAGAGAGTGGGGGATAAACTTACTGTGAAGAAACCTGATAAACAGTCCTTCTGCAACATGACCAAGGTCAATATCAATAGTGAAAAATTATATTGCCAGTATGTACCCTTGATATGATGTGACAAAGATGTCATTTTATCTTTTCCTCTAAAAAACACAATCCCAGTCTATTTATAAGAAAAACATCAAATAATGGAGAAAGGAGGAACAAGAGGAAGGAAAGAAAAGGGATCACCCTCTAGAGTCTGGGCTAAAGGAAAAAAACAAAGAAATGAAGGAAAAATCAGGAGATAATATTTGAAGAATAATGGACTCCTCTTTGGCTTCCAGGGCCTTCTCCAAAGCACCACATTCAAGCATTAGATGTTGCTTAGACTGAGGTCTTCAACATCAGTGTGGGAGAAGAAGGACTTATAACCATGAAAATCTGAGTGCCAACCCTGCCTTGCCCTTCCCAGCTGAGTACATTCAAATACTCTCTACCCCCAACATGGGGCTCAAACTCATGACCCTGAGATCAAGAGCCACATGTTCCACTGACTAAGCCAGCCAGGTGCCTGTGTTTTTAAATTTTTCAATTAAAATCTAGTTAACTGATACTAGAAAAATAATAAACTTAAAAAAATAATTAAAAAAACAAAAAACATCACACAAGTGCCAACAGAGAAACATCCTATAACATACCTGACCAGTATTCCTCAAAACTGTCAAGATCATAAAAGATGAGGAAAGTTTGAGTCACTGTCACAGTCAAGAGAAGCCAAAAAGACATGACAACTAAATGTAATGGGGTATCCTGGATGGGGCCCTAAAACATAAAAAGAACATTAAGTAAAGGAAATCTGAATAAACTATTTTAATTAAAAATAATGTATCCATATTGGTTCATTAATTGTAACATGTGCCATAGTAATGCAGGTTATTAATACTAGGGGAAAATAGGAATGAAACACAAGGGAACTCTGTATTATTTTCTCAAATCTTCACAATTTTTCTGTAAACCTAAAACTGTTATAAAAAATAGTGTCTATTAAAAAACAGATTTAGTACTGATTAATGAATAAATCTCCCTAAACATAAAAAAAGTATCTCTAATCCTTCTGATTATTTCTCCCATCTGTAAAGTAGGAAAACAATACCCACCTATTTTCTATAATTAAACAAGCAAAGCTACTAACCTAATATTCAAATTTGTTGAAATGAAGATTGTATATAATATATATATGTATTATATATATGTATATAATATATTGTATATAATATGTATGTATATAATATATTGTATATAACAATATATGTATGTATATACATATATATTATATACATATATATAATACATATATATATTATATACATATATATAATATATAATATCCTTGCTGTATATATA